>NW_015505782.1:475761-521692 GCF_001515645.1 Sinocyclocheilus grahami
TATATATATATATATATATATATATATGAAAGAATGAATAACAGTGCTTTTAAAATCTGCCAATACAAAAATAATTTCTAATGTCAGCAAACCTTCATGATATAAGCTGTTATTAGAGATAGCTTGAAACTAAAGACTGTGATTCAGGGGTTTATGGGGTTGATGATGGCTGTCCTGTCCTGTCCTCGTGTCTTTCAGATTCACGCAAACTGTCGCATCAGGAGGGTGTATTTCTCTGACCGGCTGTACTCTGAGGACGAGCTCCCCGCTGAATTTAAACTCTATTTACCAGTACAAAACAAAGCAAAGGTGAGCTTCATCATGCCTGCTCATGTGCGGAATCATATCTTTACACCGTTGTGTATTAATCTCGTGTATTTTCTCCACAGCAGTGACACAGCAGATGGGATTCCTCTCTTTCTTTTATCTACACACGTTCATATAGGATGGATTTCTAGTGGCACTGTCTTTTTGTTGTTTTTCGGATCTATGTGATTGGTTTCCATCTGCTGAATAAATATTTTATATGCACAAAGTGAACCCCGATCTTTTTCTGATTATTTTACATTTATGCGTCAAAGCGACATACAAAAGGGGAACAAAGCAATTTTCTCTAGATATCGTCACATCATATTTCATACACAACTAGATATGCTGATGTTTGAAAAGATTTATTAAACTGGAACATGAGCTGCCAAAACCGTACAGGGAAAATGTAACGTGTCTTCGGTTACAAACTTTGGCTTTCACAGGAAAAATCTGCTGGTTATTAAATCTATCTGTCAAATGTTTTGTAGAAAGGTACTTCAAATGTAATTCAAAAACTCTTCAAACAAATCTATCACACCTGATTGCAGCAGTTACAATGGAATAAAGTAAATTTACATCTTAGTATTATCATAAGCATGGTAAATTATGAGATCCAAAAAAAACAAACACGCACAAATAATGGGACCAAGCACCGCGGCAGTCGAAATGTTTTAACCAGATGCCAACAGAATAATTATTTCTGTATAATCTCTTCACAGTATATGAGAATATATATATATTTGACCAATCAGGATGCACCAAAGGTCTGGTACCAAGTTTTAAGTCAAATATTTGGCAAAATACAGCCTCACTTCTTATTTGGTGTCCATTATTTGCGGTTGGTTTGGTATATAAAAATCTCAGTATTCTCAGGAATATTCCCCTGAAAAAACAAAGTGATGAAGTTCAGAATAAAGGTCTGTTCACACACCAACAACTATAACTACATCAGTGCACTCTAAAAAATGATGGGTTGTTTCAACCCAACTTTGGGTCAAATATGGACTAACCCAACCTTTGGGTTAAATTTTTACTTTCAATTTTTAACCCAAAAGTTGGGTTAGTCCATATTTGACCCAAAGTTGGGTTGAAACAACCCATCATTTTTTAGAGTGTGTCCACGCAAACAGACCATAACGTCATCTGCCGCTTTAAATGTTTGCGCTTGTTCAAGTTAGGATGGATTCTGATAGGCTGTGATGGTTTCAACGATATCGTTCCTCTGTGAAACAGTTATATCGTTATCTAGGACATCTTACATCTTTCTTGGCCCTATTGGTGCTTGAATCCCATTAAATCCCATTTAAATAACACTGCTGGCAATTTAAATGGCACAACATAAAATTTTGGCTTTAACAATTTCCCAGATTCATGTACAATGTTGATATAATGTATTTATACGTCTCTTTTCAGAAACTAAAATTGATCAGCAAGTATTGAAATCAACATAAAAGCAGTTACATTCTTCAAATTAGCCTTTAAAAGGTTGACAAACGTCATGCATTTCTGAATAAAGTGCAAAAACTCACAGATTCAGTCAATCACACCACCAAAGCAACAGCACAAAGAATAAAAAAAAAAGATTACATTTAAATTACAGACACAAATGAGTTCCCTTCTGTAATGCATTCGGAAGAATACAAACACTTTCGATTTTGCGCCTCTTTGAATGGATCATCTTGGTATGAAAATGTCAAGCGTGAAACATTAGTGAGAAGGCATTGCAATGATGTGCTGCTTTGGCCCGGTGGTGTTAACATTAGATTGCACCTTATAAAACACACCTGCTCAAGTCTTTCGGATCACATTTGATTTGGGCTGAAGTCTGTTAAAAATCTAATATTTCCCTTCTAAATTTTTGCATTGTTTTTACATTCAACATCTCGGTTATTGCAGATATGGTTTTGTCATGCGGCGACGCCTTCCGCCGCACTCCCATAATGCAGCACGTAATAGTCGTGGACGTACATGAGCACGGCGATCGGCTGGCCGATGATCAGCGACATCCAGACGGCGGCGTTGCCGTAGTTTCCCCTCAAGAATCGGCCCACAAAATAGGCGAGCGGGATCTGAAACAGGAAAGAGAATGTGAAATGAGGAATTTTATTTGACATTCAACAAGCAATATTGAATATTTAAGACTGACCTGTGCCATCATTCCCAGAAACGCCCAGAGCCGAAACATCTTTAGAGGGACACTCACTAAATACTGGCAAAAATGACATAAAACATTATCAGGACTATTAAAGAAACAAGAAAAAAGTCTAACGTGACTGTAAATTGTAGTGTAGCAATGTAAGTGTGGAATGAAACCTCATGGAAAAATGCCGACAGGAAGAACACGGCTAACTGAGCTGCAAACTTATTTACTCCTTTCACCAACATGGGCTTATAAAAGTGTCTGAGGGGAAACAGAATGAGAAATCAATGAACAAACTACAGTATGACATGAACAGACACAACAAACTTATCTCCGAACTGATTTCTGTCGTAATATATGAACACAAAGCTCAACACTGCTGCAAAAAAAGCGCCTCTGGCACACAAATAACAGACAAATCCAATCACAAAGTGATGATAACCCCAGCTCACCGTAGGCACCACTTGTGAACAGGAATGTTCCAGTTCGACCAAAAATACGGAATCGTTTCAGAGTTCCTGCGAACAAAAAGCTCATTAATTACACTTACAGTGTGAAAACTTTTTCTCATGAAATGAGCATCCACACCAAATGCACAACAATGTTTTATCTTTTGCCGTCTGCCACTTTGAATGCTCAAACTCTTTAAAGTCAGATGGATTCTGATTGGCTGTCAATGTTTTTATCTTTCATCAGGTGGAACTAAATCACTCTGAAAGTGATTACAAATGTGGAAGCCCGTTTCTCTCACAAACGAAAAAAAAACTAATAAAACTTGTGTTTCTCACAATTCTGGTAAAAAAAAAAATTGCGAGATATAAACTCAGAATTCTGACTTTTTTTTCTCGCAATTGCAAGTTAACATCTCTCAATTTTTCAGAAATGTGAGAAACAATTCAGAATTGGGATACATATACTCAGAATTGCAAGAAAAAAGTCATAATTGCAAGAAAAAAGTCTGAAGAAAAGTTGCAATTACCTTTTTTATTTTTTATTTTGTGACTGAAACAGGCTTCCATATCTAAAGATATTGTTTCTCTGTCTAGACTAGATTTTGCTATTGTCTTACGATTTAGGACTGTTTAAATTACAATCGATAACGACTAAGATTATATAGCATCCAAACCAACGGTCGATAACGTTATGTTTATTATAAGCTCACGCTGCAGTTTTGTTGTCTGCCACTTTAAATCCGTTAACTTTTTAAAGAAGGATGGATTCTGATTGGCTGTTAATGTTTTTATTGTTTTATTGATTTCTTCTCTGTCTTTATAGTTGTAGTGTGGACTTCTCTATTCTCATAGAAGATATTTTTATAGTTATCATCCTTGGTGTAAACAGACGTTTAAATGTTAAGATACTTTAACATACTGCAGGTATTGCTAGGTGTAAATCAGCTCTGGGCGGAGGAAGCCACTCACCACCAATCGCGGTAAAACTCGCGGTCTCCGAACAGCATGAGCTCAGCTACGAAGTTCATAGAGGAGTGGAAATACCAATAGAAAAAGATGAGCCAGATGAAATGATTGGGCACCTGTAGAGGGACAGGAAGAAGGGGTGGGGCTTGTGCCATTAGACACTCTGAGGAGGAGGGGCCACAGACCCCTCTGATTGGTCAATCGTGGCATTCAGCATTTAAACGTTTTTTATAGTGCTAAACTGTATAATTCTGTTTTAATGAAATACAATAATTTACAATATTTTTTTGTCCATTTATTTTTGATTTCTATGATAACCACTGGCTGCCTCTACAGAATCCTATTCATATTGTTTAAAGGGGTCATATGATGCGATTTCAAGTTTTCCTTTCTCTTTGGAGTGTTACAAGCTCTTGGTGCATAAAGAAGATCTGTAAAGTTGCAAAGACTAAAGTCTCAAATCCAAAGAGATATTCTTTATAAAAGTTAAGACTCGTCCACGCCCCCCTAAAACGGCTCGTTCTAACACGCCCCCACATGTCTACATCACTGTGTGGGAAGATTTGCATAACGCCGCCCAAATGTTCACGTAAAGAAAGAAGGCATAACTTTTATTCTCGCTGTAGTATTGTTGCCGTCGCTGCCATGTCGTGAAGGCGCTGTGTGTTTCGTTATGAAAGTGAAACTACTTTGTTTGGTCTTCCAAAAGAGGACACGACTAGAAATCAGTGGTTAAGTTGTATTTACAACACTGTTCCAGAACACTTCAACCCAAATATTCAGATGTGTGATGCACATTTTGCGGAGGTTGAGGACTGTTTCCTGTGAGAGTAGCCTACAATGCCGTTGTCTGTTTCTATAAAGTGGGGCAGTTCCAACTTTGCAAGGACAGTCTGGCGCTTCTGACTCGCAGCCTGTAAGTAAGTTTGCGTAAAAAGACAGTACAAGTCATTATAATCAGTAATTATGTCCCCACTGGATGCAACAAATGCCTCGTTTATAATGGGTTTTAATGTTTTTGTCTCATCGCTCCGGCCGGGACACGGCATCAACAGTATGTGAGGGGCGTAACATTTTCGTCACACGCTTGAGGTATTCAGCCAATCACAACGCACTGGATAGCTGTCCAATCACAGCACACCTCGCTTTTCAGACCGATGAGCTTTGTAAAAATCAACGTGTTTCAGAAAGGCGGGGCATAGAGGAGAAACAATAATGTACAGTATGTGGAAAATAATGTGTTTTTTAAACCTTGAACCGCATAAACACATTGCATTACACCAAATACACAAAATAATGTTCTTTTTAGCAACGTCATATGACCCCTTTAATGATGACTGTACTGAGCTGATCAGCTACAGGGAAAACTGCAAGCTGCAAGCAACAGCAAGTGCCACAGTGAAAGCTATAGCAACAGCAGCCATATCAACAGCACCTGCAAAAGCTCTAGCAACAAAAGTCCATCCATGACAACAACAGCATCTGTTTGCATTGGTTTCTCCGGACACTTACAGCGAGCTTCAGCAGACGTTCAATGATTCTAGTGAAATCCATGTCCTGTTTAAAGAGACAGAGACTTTATGTTCAATCAACGCATAAAAATAAAAAATAGATAAAAACAACATGTTAAAGAAGTATTTCTGTATGCCTAACCAGTACAAAGTGTTCAAACCCTGGACAATTTAAATGCATTTTTCTGTCATCTGATTGATAGTTTATACTTTTTAGCATCTTTATACAAACGTCCACCTTCAGCTCGTGCTTCACAGGTCTTCTTGCTCTGAAATCTTTACTGATTTTTATAAAGTAAACAAGAACACCTTTTAAATTGTTAGTAACATTTCAAGACAAATACTTACTGGACTGAAGATTTACTTAGATTTACTACATCATTTATGAGAAAAATCATGTTCAAATGTGAGTCAAATATGATCATCGGGCTTTTGAGGAACGTTTATTTGTTCGTCTCTCAACCATAATTGTATTGCATTGCACATATGGTTTGATCATAACAGTAAGCATTTAAATCTCATCTTATGAGACATTACTGACAAATGTAGAGTGACAGCTGGTATTTATATTATTTTATAGTCAGTAGTCTGGCATATTTTTGCTCAGTTTGAGCTTTTGAATAAAACTGAGGTATTTTTTCTCTCCATATCCTCACTAGATCATACTATATGAGCCATAAAATCCTGATGTATCAGATGTGATACTAAACAAAAACACAGATGTGACCCTGCAGCACAAAAGCAGTTTTAAGTCACTTGGGTATATTTGTAGCAATAGCCAAAAATACATTGTATGGGGCAAAATTATAGATTTTTCTTTTATGCCAAAAATCATTAGGATATTAAGTAAAGATCATGTTCCATGAAGATATTTTGTAAATTTCCAACTGTAAATATATTAAAACTTCATTTTTGATTATTAATATGCATTGCTAAGAACTTCATTTGGACAACTTTAAAGATGATTTTCTCAATATTTAGATTTTTTTGCACCCTCAGATTCCAGATTTTCAAATAGTTGTATCTCGACCAAATATTGTCCTATCCTAACAAACCATACATAAATGGACAGCTTATTTATTCAGCTTTCACATTATGTATACATCTCAATTTCGAAAATCTGACCCTTATGACTGGTTTTATGGTCCAGGGTCACATATGCAAACTCTTTTTTTTTTTTGTATTTTGTCTAAAGGTTCAATAAACTGTTCCTTTATGAAATTGGATTTTTCAGACTATTATAGACTTTACAGTGCGATTCTACCTGAAAGGGTTTCATTGAGTTCTGAATCGTTGGAACCATCCACTATTAAAAGAAAAAAAAGAGTAATTAAAAACATCATGCCATACACACACAAATAAGCTCAATTAAAACTACTCTTTGCATACCTGCTGTATTAATCCCAGCATCAACTGCATTAAAAACACCTGCAAGAAAGAAAAACAGGTATAACATTATCAGAAAGTGCAAACTGTAAATATGAGTTTCTGCGGTCACATGTATGTATACATCTCAATTTCGAAAATCTGACCCTTATGACTGGTTTTATGGTCCAGGGTCACATATGCAAACTCTTTTTTTTTTTGTATTTTGTCTAAAGGTTCAATAAACTGTTCCTTTATGAAATTGGATTTTTCAGACTATTATAGACTTTACAGTGCGATTCTACCTGAAAGGGTTTCATTGAGTTCTGAATCGTTGGAACCATCCACTATTAAAAGAAAAAAAAGAGTAATTAAAAACATCATGCCATACACACACAAATAAGCTCAATTAAAACTACTCTTTGCATACCTGCTGTATTAATCCCAGCATCAACTGCATTAAAAACACCTGCAAGAAAGAAAAACAGGTATAACATTATCAGAAAGTGCAAACTGTAAATATGAGTTTCTGCGGTCACATGCTGTCTCTCACCATCTCAAGCAGTCGGCGCAGTAAGAAACGCTTCCGTATCCGTGGAGAGCGCGCGAAGTTCAGCTCGTAACACAGAGTTGGAACGAAAATAAAATAATAAATGTCTGTAACAAAATAATAAAATAAATTAGTTATTAATTCCATTTAAATATTTGAATTGATATTTTAATTACAAGCGAGCTGATATTCCTTATTAAACAGGTTGTGTAGTGACTGACCTCTGTGTGTGAGGTTTGCTGGATAGCTCACGTGTGTGTATCCGGTCGTGCCGTTGGCTTTGTGCACAGACGGGCCTGCGGGAGAAAATGAAACATTAACACACACTGAATTCATTCAGATATTCTCTGCCAGGAGACCAAACACAACAATCTGTGTTGCTAGGCAGTTCATAGCTCACACTTTTATTTTTTTTTAAACGATGCTGATGGTAAAGTTTGCATTAAATGTGCTGTTGTTCTTTGTCCAGCATGCATGTGGCAGTACAGCACAGCGTTAGTGCTCACGCAAACAGAAACAATGCCTCTCACATCTCAGTCTGTTTGTACAGATTCAGACAAACACTGAGAGCCCTTCACAGCAAACAACAGATGAGAAAATACAGGGTTTATGAACCGCAGGTGCTACAGGAGGACAAGCGGCAGGTATTACTGGTGCAAAATAAACAATTCAATGCAAATCAAAACAATGCATTCATACGGAGAGGGATATATTGTAATGTTAGCTCTAATGCATGCTATACATGCATTGCATACTTGCATTAGGATTTGTGCAATGATGCGTTTCACAACAGAGACTGTGTATCTAGAAGCATTTGCATTCATGCACAGAAATGCATGTGAATATTAGAATTTGCTTGATGTCCGATATGAATGCATGATGAAAATGTGAGTTTTTGGTGAGGTTGGAGTGTTACTCACAGGAGTGAGAGCGGGACAGGGTTCGGGCTTTGGCGTGTCTGATCTCTCTGCACCATTTGTTGACGTCTCTGTATGAATACAGCTTCAGGAAGAGAATGGTGAAGACACTCAACGCCAGAACACCACCCACTGAAACACAGCCACGAGACAGCATGATTACTCACACAACAATATATTTCCAACACGCCAACAAGGATTACATAAAAAAACAAACATCATTTTCTAGTTAAACCCACAACCAAATCACATGGTCACAAAGTAAAAAATGCCACTGATAGAGGTTTTGGTAGTTAATGCATGAGAAACAACGTTTTCCTGTAAGACCGAAGGTTGAAGGTGTTAGTGTGAACATCTGAACACAGGTGGAAGATGTCTGTGATACCTGGGGTTATAGAGGTCAGGCTGAGAACTGTACCGGCTGGGACAAATAACAGAGCTGAAAGATTGATGCCATGAAGGAATGATCCGGTGCCCTCTGAGATGCTGCCCTGTAAATTCAATTACATGACTATTAAAACAAACCAGCAATAAAAAGCACTTGTGCTAACAGATATACATTTAACCTGCAATAAATAATCAAATCCAGGTCTAGGTCATATTTCATCCCCACTACAAATGTATATTATAAATTTAAAATAAATAAATGTGAAAAATGTTATGTGAAATTAAAAATTATTATTAAAATGTTTTTTATATATATACATTTTAGTTTTTTTATATATATATTTGACATTTTGTTGTGTTTTTGTCCGATTTATTAGTTATATATATATATATATTTCATAGATTTTGTATTTGTATTTTATATAATATATAATAATAATAATAATCTCATTTTATATTGTAGACTTTACATTTACGTTTAATTTTAGTTAAGGTTTTAGTAATTAAGTCTTTTGTCATTTTCAGTATTTTTTTTATTATTACTATTATTTTTTGTTTTTAATATGTCTATATGCTTTTTTATTAAGTTTTAGTTTTTATTTGTACTTTATTTAGTTTTAGCTATATTTAGAATTTAACTTAAATTAAACAAAAATGAGAAATGTTGCAAAACATACTTACAAAGCTAAAATAAAATAATAAGTAAGTTTTTAATATTTAATTTTTTGTTATTGTTTATTCACAAATAACAAATATTTTATAATTTATATAATTTGTCATAATTTATTATATATATTTTTTGCATTACAGTAATGAGAATGGGATATTTTCACATAGCAATAATAAGAATTAGATAAAAATGTGCTTAACTGTCATGTGAATAATGTCACAATGCAAAGAAAACCTTAAAAGTTAAAAAGAAAAAGCTTAGTTTTATTTTTAAAAAAACATTTTTAATTTTGAGGTAAAATGTGATCTGGACATGATTTTGTCTGGATTGTGAGATTCACTCTTCGTGTATCGGTTATTTGTAATAGTGTAATCGGTTATATTTGTAAGTCCATGTCTGTAATCACACAGTTCATTCCCAGCATGCAACTCACCACGGATAGCTTTCTCTCTATGTACAAAGCTGCCATTATAAAGCCATTGGAAACTGCAAAAGCAAACAGATTAGACATGGCATATTGAAGTGAGCATGCATGGAATATTGACGTGGATTTTTATGATCTTACATTATGCATGACAGAAAGTGTAAATGTGGTGTGAAATGATGTCTTCAGCTTGAGCTGATCTGAATGAATCTACTGTCGGTCACAAAGCACACACTCATCATACCAATGATCAGGCACAGAGCCGGCCAGCTGTACGGGTCCTTCAGGAAGAGAGAGATGATCTGGATGGGGTCCACCAGAATGCCATATCTGAAGACAAGAGGAGATAATGTCATTTAGATGGTTTTCTAATGAGAAACCGCACATTTTAATGTGTTACGTAAACATTACCTTCAATTTTTCATCATACTGTATATACATATATAAATTCATGTATATAAATAAATAATTTTATGAAAATAATTTGTTGTTTTAAACCAATAATATTATGTATGCATGTATATAAATGTATGTATATATAATTCATAGAAATTTATAATATAATTTACATATTTTATTATATAATTCAGAATAATTTTTAGTACATAAAATCAATACATATATTTATAATAATAGTATAATTTTATTTATAATAAATGATACATTTATATAATAAAAATATAATAAATAATACATTTTAATATTTATAATAATTACATAGTACATTAAATCATTATATAGAGAAAGAGAAAGATTTTTTCATTGACATATATGTAGATAGATAGATGGATGGACGGACAGACGGACGGACGGACGGACAGACAGACAGACAGAGGATGATAGATAGATAGACAGACAGACGATGATAGATAGATAGACAGACAGACAGACAGACAGACAGACAGACAGACAGACAGATGATAGATAGATAGATAGATAGATAGACGCCTGCGCAATAGCGTCACACTCACACATGTCACGCGAACAGATAAAAACAACAACCGAATATGATAAAACTATTAGGTAAAGTAGAAGATAGGCATTATATAAACTTAAAAAAAATACATACTATTGTATAATACAATCGTGTTTATATTAGTCACTAAAAACGTCAGTGCCTAATTAAAAAAAAATAAAAAGACAGAAAAGCCTAAAGCTTCACACAGTGCTGCTGAAGTACTTCTCATACCAATTTGTTATCGTTGTATAGCGCTAAAATAAAAAATAGTAACAATTGTGGAATTTTTGGTTTCCACGGTATTTGTTTCTTCTTGTATTTCTACTGAAATTACAGTTAAATCAGTTCTGAGAAGGGAATGACTAATAGACCGTTAGACAGACAGACAGACAGACAGGCAGACGACAGATAGATAGATAGATAGATAGATAGATAAATATAGACAGACAGACAGATAGACAGACAGACAAACGATGCTAGATACATAGATATAGACAGACAGACAGACAGACAGACACATTATTTTCTATTATAAATAATATGTATGAATGAATAGAAATGTATGTGTATATAATTTATATGTTTTATAATATAATTTATAATAATTTTTAGTATATAAAATTATTTTATATATAAACATTATACTATTTAATATAAATAACATATGACAAATATTTAAATCTTACAATTTTACAGTTTCTAAAAACTAGCTTTTTTTAGAGCTCCATTTTATTCATACATACAAGCAAACAAATAAATAAATAAATAAATATGACTGTATTGCTATTGGTGTTTGTCATTAAAAGCCTCACTTTTGCTAACGCTAATGCTGAATAAATAGTGCATTCAACACCTGGCAGAAGCGCCCATCAAATCATTACTACAGTGTCTTTCTCCAGAGGGACGAGCCCAGCGATTAGTGCACTATATGCTGCTCAGATAGATAGATAGATAGATAAATATAGACAGACAGACAGATAGACAGACAGACAGACGATGCTAGATAGATAGATATAGACAGACAGGCAGACAGACAGACAGACAGACACATTATTTTCTATTATAAATAATATGTATGAATGAATAGAAATGTATGTGTATATAATTTATATGTTTTACAGGACAGACGATGATAGATAGATAGACAGATAGACAGACTGACGATAGATAGATAGATAGATAGATAGATAGATAGATAGATAGATAGATAGATAGATAGATAGATAGATAGATAGATAGATATAGACAGACAGACAGACAGACTGGATCCTCTGCAGTGAATGGGTGCCGTCAGAATGCGAGTCCAAGCAACGATGCACCACAAGCCGGTTGAAAATCATAAAAATATGTGACGATTCAAGTTAGTTGAGATGTTAAACGAATTGCGATACAAATGGGGGGGGGGCTGCTTTGTTTATAGCGGTAACCAAGGAAACGCTGTATCACTGCTGTTCCAAAAGCGCCACCTGCTGTTAGAGAGTGAATTTGCATCTCATTCGGCCCGTCTGCTGTTTCTGTTTCTTTCAGATTTTGTATAGTATAGTTTCACAAAGCTAAAGTCAAAATATTCTGTTTCTGCTTCAGATTTCGAAATTATATAATCTAACTTATAAAAAACTGCATGTGTGCAGCAACTTTGTCTGGATCGTGATTAAAACGCAGTGGTTTCCTCTTATTTTAAATGGAAAGAGCACAGGCAAAGCTTTAGCTTGTTTATATTTCTTGAATTTTGTATTATTTATTTTATTTGGGATTTCTTTTAAAAAGTTCAATCAGTTTCGTTTTGTTATTGGACATATTTCAATTTCACAAAGAGCTGTGCCGCATTTGTCTGAGAAATAACAAAAAGACACCATTTCATTTATAATTTGTCTCAAATCACATTTTGTTAATAAAATGGTGAGAAAATCATATTGTGAAATCAGTATTGTGAATCATATCGCATCGTGAGTTGATCAGAGTCACCCCTACTTGTAAAGCGAAAAGCTGCGTGTTTGTAAGAAACAAATCTATCTTTAAAAAGCAGGTCATATGGTATTTTAAAGTGTCCTAATATTGTGTTGGAGTCCCCTACAACAGGTTTAAATGCATCTAAGTTCAGAAAACATTGTAATTTTCTCAGAATATACATTTAATATTAGAGTCATTTGCCAATGATTTCGAAACGATTCGTTCCAAGCAAGTTCGGAGCAAACCCCTCCCTTCCATAAGCCTACTCTACTCTGATTGGTCAGCTGGCCAAGCCTGCTGTGATTGGCACAGAGAGGAGTCCTTGAGCAAGTTAGCGAGCGCTACCATTGGTGCAACAAAATAAACAGCAATTTCACAATGATTATAAAGTCTGTGCGCTACACTACATTCTTTATTATTAAACGAAGTAATTATTAGAACAACGTCAGTCTACGTTAATCGACACATTCTTAGGAAATAGTGGGTCCACAGCGAATGATCAGAAAGACTTCAGTAAGACAGTAATATCGTACTTTACCTGGAAACCTAAAGCTGCACTAGGTGTACATCACCTGTACACATCACGTATCAATCGTACTTACAGGTTGTGGTTCGGAGAGCTCGCTAGTCCAAATTAAAAAGATTAGAAGCCAACGAAGATAAAAGCCAAGATTAGAGAAGCAGTCCTCGGTAAAATGACAAGCACACACAACAAAAGGTTGGAATTGTATTTCTGTGGTATCCTTGAACACAGCGTCTTCTCCACATGATGTAAACACAGTAACTAGCGGAAGTGTTTGTGGGCAGGTCAGACTCGCGGGCAGGCGGGGATTATGCAAATGTGTTACCCAGTGACGTAGACCGGTAACAGGCAAAAGATTCAAAAATATGACGACTCGTTAAGGCGATTCAGAAACGACTCTCTCTTTTGAGAAACAATATCTTTATTTATCATGCACTTTTTTGATTAACAACTTTGCAGATTGTTTCCATTTAAGGATAGCTACGTTATAAACTGCAAAAGAGATATTTTTCAAAAACCCATATGACCTGCTCGTTAAGGCATTTAAACGTAATACCGTTGCCAAAATATGAGTCTATAATCCATAAAAAACACTTCCTCTAGTGTAAGAGTCCATCTCCTGCTGTCCTCTCACATCACACAATCCACCCACATATCTGTTTACAACTGTTTTGGCTTTTAAACGGTGCTCGATCTGTGCATATTTTTCTCCTGATTCAGACGAGACCACCTTTTCACTGGAGAAAGCAATATTATTGATAGAGGACTCATATTTTAGCCAGAAACAACAGTTCAAAGAAGAAACAAACATGATGGATTTGTTTCTTACAATCATGCAGCTTTTCACTTCACAAGACGTTAATTGCTGGACTGGAGTGGTGTGGATTATTGGACTCTCCTTCTGACGGCACCCATTCACTGCAGAGCATCCATTAATGAGCAAGTGATGTAATGCTACATTTCCCCAAATCTGTTCCCATAAAGAAACAAACTCATCTACAGGAAATATTAATTTTTAAGTGAACTACTGCTTAAAAATGTTTAGCATATGTACACTCTAAAATAGATTGTGTTGTATCCACCATAATATTGTTTTTAAATATTGTCACTAGCAGAGAGCAAAGTCTACAGCACAACAATATAGACAACCTCAGATAAAGCACTCCAGTCTGATAAACGCAGCTGTAAACACATCTGACCTTTTAGAGCAGTTTTCATGCTTTAGGCTTCTGCGCTCATATTTCAGACTCAGCTACTGAAAATGAACTTGTTCTGAATGTTACATCGGCCTTTATTTAAACTAAATTCTCTGTGATTTGGGCATTTTCTTCATTAAAAGCATAACAAAGCACCTGAAGGCTTTCATTTTTTATTAAAACACAAGGCCTGAAGACTTTGAACCACTGGTAACCTCAGAGCCGCCGTCGATAATTTACGACAGAAGAGGATTTGCTGAAAGACTTTCTCATTCCAAAGGCCATTTGATTAGATTTGCGTCGGGAAAGCTGCCAGACTCAACCCTGACCTCATTAAAAGCATATTGCTAATTGATTTAGCACATAGATCCATGCTATGGTAATTGCTTTAAGGCTGTGGGACTCCAGTTCATTTCATCACACACACACACACACACACACACACTGGTCTTTTCCACTTGCTATTGACTTGAACCCTCAAATATTTAAGCCTAAATGTAAGATTTATGTATTTGAATTGCATATAAAATGTGCATCCATTTGGATTACACAGTTCTACATAAACTAATAAACGTAACGTGGTGCATATTTGTCAGTCCTACATTAATGAAACAGGTCAGATTTCTGCACTCAAAAATCATGGCTTAGTTTATTATTAACTATTTACATCGATTCTATTGAAATAATTCTATTTTCAAAATGCATTTATTCCAAACAAGCAATATTTAATTAGTTAAGATGCAGGAGATTGAAACGAGTTGGATTTATTGATGATAAACATATAAACCTGGTTATTGTGTATTTGTGGTCTTTTCCACTTGCCATTGACTTGAACCCTCAAATATTTAAGCCTAAATGTAAGATTTATGTATTTGAATTGCATATAAAATGTGCATCCATTTGGATTACACAGTTCTACATAAACTAATAAACGTAACGTGGTGCATATTTGTCAGTCCTACATTAATGAAACAGGTCAGATTTCTGCACTCAAAAATCATGGCTTAGTTTATTATTAACTATTTACATCGATTCTATTGAAATAATTCTATTTTCAAAATGCATTTATTCCAAACAAGCAATATTTAATTAGTTAAGATGCAGGAGATTGAAACGAGTTGGATTTATTGATGATAAACATATAAACCTGGTTATTGTGTATTTGAAACTCATTCAGTTTATAAGTACTATTACAGAAGAGAAATCTGACCTGTTTCATTTATGCATGAATCACATTAAATTTATTAGTTTATGTTAAAACTGTGTAGTGCACATGGATGGAAATTTTGTAGCAATTAAAATATATACAGACCTTTGATTTTTAAGATTAAAATAATAATAATAATAATGTTTTATTTAATTTTTAATTCTTTAATGAGTGAAATTACTATAAGACTACTATAAAAGACCCATGAAACAAAAGTACAACATAAAATTAAATGAAAAAAATCACACACACACACACACACACATACAGTATATATACAGTATATATATATAAATAAATGATTTATTATTTGTTATTCTACATAAATACTGTAAAAAAAATTATTTTCAAAGTTGTAACCTGTAAAAATTATTTGAGTACATATACATTTAACAAGAAAATACAATTTTACTTTAAAATTTCATGTTCATTTCAATGGGCTACTTGCCATTTCTTTGCAATTGTTTGTGAAATTTACTAGCAATCTCCGAGTTAAAATTGTTTCTACACCAAATTTTTTTTACTGTACATAAATACAAGCAATTTGATCGTGTAGAGAGACCAAGATTTCCATGGTAGCAGCAACCTGATTGGTGGATGATTTCAGCAATTAAACAATTAAAAAAAAGAAAAGACACTGAAATAACACTGACTTTCCATATAAAATACTGTCACTTTAAAATCTCCAAGCTCTGTTTTGAAAGGTTTATTGACTATTATTAAAAATGTCTTTCTCTATGGAGAAACTAATGAGAGTTTGACTTTCAGGACCCCGCTGTTGCTCTCCATCTATTTCCTCCAGCCGAAATCACTTTCTACTGGACTTTCATAATTATCCATCAATGGATTCAAAGCATTTGAGGATATTCCATGGGAATATGGTACAAAAAATTAAACGGAGTAAAAGCTAAATCCCATAGAGAGCGTCAATGCGATGGCGTTTCAAAGCGAGGATTAATATTGGTTTCAGAACTGTGATTTGCTTTCCATGGCTTTGAAGATGCTGCTCCAGTTTCTCGGCGGTTCAGGGAGAAATAGATGTTTATTTTTAGAGGACGGGTGACATTTCTGAGCGTTCATTAAAGCAATCCCAGGAAGTGTTTGACTTTTCATTACAGCAGAGAAGAGAAGCTCTAAGACTTTGCCGATCGCTCTGACAGACAGAGATTGACTTGAAGGACGGTTTGTCTTTTGACTGACATATCATCATAAGTGGCGTCCCTGTAGCATTAGCGTATACATCCTCAGAATATTAACTGTCAGAGTCATTGACACTGTATTTATAGCCTGCCGATGGAGCTGGCAGGATCTGTTAGTGGGTCAAAGGTCACTCTAGGACAGCCAAAGGGTTTCAGCAAGACACTTTCCAATCTCCTGTGAGATTTATTTTATGCAGCTGCTATTATGGTATATATATATATATATGTATATATATATTATGGTATCTTATGATATTACCAGGGTATAGGTCCAATAAACAGTGTTGTAGTGTTGTTAACTAAAACTAAAAGTATTACAAATCTTTTTTGGTAAATAAAATAAAGTTGAAATAAAATAAAATACAAATATTAGATTAAAAACTTAAACAAACAAAAAACCTTATAACTTAAAAAGCTGCCTTTGCAACTATCCGGAATAAATAAGTTAAGGTTGAAGTACTAAAAATACTAAATTACTAAATAATAATTTTTGGTAATTGAAATAAAGCTGAAATATAATAAAAACAAATAATAGATGACAATTTTTAACTTAAAACAACAACAAAAAAGTAACAAGTTACCTTGGAAAAGTAACTGAAATAAGTTTGGGTTGAAGCTAAAACTATTCAAAACCCTTTTCAGTCACTGAAATGAAAGAAATAATGTCAAAAATGAACTAAAATAAAATAAATATTAGATGAAAAACGTTTAAGTTCACAACCACTAAGTTTAAGTTGAGTACTAAAATGACTAATATTACTAATAACATTTTTATTTCAACTAATATTGAAATAAAAACACATTAAAACTAAATAGAAACATTTAAAAAAAAGGCAAAATCACATAACAAAATTACTAAAACTTAATCTAAAACTAAAATTTAAAATATTAAAATAAAAGCTAATTCAAAATATTAACAATATTTTAATATTATATAGGTCTAATTAATACTAAAATCAAGCTGAAATCAAATAAAACATACATTTTAGATGAAAAACTTAAACCTAAAAAAAACAAAAATGTTGCTTTGGCAACTACCTGAAATTAATAAGTTTAAGTTTAAAGTACTGAAATGACTACAAGTGAAATACAAATAAATTAAAGTGAAATACAACTAATAAAATAATGTTTAACAAAACAACAAACTAAAATTAAAATATCTATAACATTATATTATATAAATAGCACTAAAATAACACTGCCGATAAAACAAGTTATGCATGGTCATTTTTGTTAGTATTTTTGAGTCTGAACTCTCTTTGACACTTAACACGAAATGAATGCATTAAACCTCCAACAGCGACTAGAAAATTACGCCTTGCTGTTGCTTCTTTTGAGAGGACAAACAAACAGACAGCGAGAGAGAGAGAGAGAGAGAGCAAGCGAGCGGAGGAATAAACACCCTCTGGGTTGAATTGTACGGTTTAATGTGGGAACTCATGTGAATCGAGGCTGTCACAACAACCTGAGTTAAACTTCAGTCACTTCTCTCTGTTTCCACTGCAGAAATCTTACTCTGTAACTAATACGTCTGGCATTGTGTCATATGATTATACGAGACCGGAGCCAAGGATAAAGGTCAAATTCTTACTCGATTCAATCCTATTTTGTTCACAATAGCCCAGAATGAACCTGACGTGTATGACCGCGATGAAGGGCAAACATAGTCTTTTTGATCATTCAGGCAAATGCATGATGAATTACTAGATGGTTCCATCTAGATTTCATTTCTGTTGTTCTAGAGCATCTGAGGACAAACACAGGGAAAGATTCCAGCAGAAGAGAGAACAAAAATAACCAGTGTGCTAAGACCGAAGCCATTCAAAGGTTCAAGGCCAACTGAGTGTCAGTATTTATGTTCAGGTAACAGCGAGGGCCTAAACATAGCACTGGCACAGTCATCTTACAATACCGATACACTTTGAAAAGTCTTACTTTTACATGCTTTTTCAAACCAAACTGATGGTTTTCGTGGAATAATGGCTTGAATGTGGGTTCTTCATGGCAACAGATTTGGAGAAATGTAGCATTGCGTCACTTGCTCACCAATGGATCCTCTGCAGTGAATGGGTGCCGTCAGAATCCACACCACTCCAGTCCATCAGTTAACATCTTGTGAAGTGAAAAAGCTGCATGTTTGTAAGAAACAAATCCATCAAGATATTTTTTACTTTCTTCGGGCTAAAATATGAGTCCTATCCGTAATATTACTTTCTCCAGTGAAACTCGTCCGAATCAGGAGAGAAATATGCACAGATCAAGCACTGTTCACAAGTTAAAATGACTTATTAAACATGCAGCTTTTGACTAAACAAGATGTTAATTGATGGCGTGGATTACTTGTGGATTATTGTGATGTTTTTATCAGCTGTTTGGACTCTTATTCTGACGGCACCCATTCACTGCAGAGCATCCATTGGTGAGCAAGTGATGTAATGCTACATTTTTCCAAATCTGTTATCATCTAGAGAAAACATGGATATTTTATGGACATGTAATATTGGACATTACATGTTCTGGAGACTCACCAGCATGACCACACACCAGTTGAGGATTCCTCTGTAGTTGCTGTAGCCGCTACTGGAGCTGAGCAGCGACTCCTGCAGCTTATGGCAGCTGAAGAGACAGACAAAATGAGTCAAGCATGCTTTTTACCAATAAGTTGTGCATATGTATTTCTGGTCTGATATAACAGATATTAAAGGCTTCAGACTACAGCCCAGAAAAGTATTTGGACACTTAAAATGTCTGAATGCCATAGCAAGAAATAACATATCAACCAAGTGTCATAAAGAAATTCCAAGAAAAGATCCTGCAGCATTTGAGTGCATTTACACTCAATATGTCGCTATCTGATGCAATGACATTCAGACATCATAGCATCCCTGACACTGAGTTTATACTGTAAGACACTGATTGAGAACAAGTAAATGTTGAAATGGGTGACGAAATGCCAGAGTTTGAGCAATCTCACTCTGTGTTTGAGTGTATGAGGAGTGATTGATAAAGGTTATTAAAGATTGAGGCCATGTTGATCTTATCGGTTTTATCAGTGATTTCACTTGACAACAGCTCATTACCAGGAGTGGCTCAACCTTCACACCTTTACCTGAAGAGATCTACATCAGTGTTGTTAACGTTAACTAAAACGATTAAAATAGTTCTCGCTACTTCTAAAAGCTGAAATAAATATAAATATTCATATTAAAGAAAAACCTTAAAGTTAAAAGATTAGAAATGTTGACAACTAAATGAAATTAAAGTACTAAAATTATTCAACTTAAAATTCTATAAATTAAAAATATTAATATTAAGTGAAAAATATTAAAAGAATTAGAAAGAAGTATCAAAATTAGAAGTTGAAGTACCAAAATTATTAAACCTAAAAAATATATATATTTATACATTAAAATTAATTAAAATATAAAAACAAATAAAATGACAAATGACTAAAACTTAAACTCAAATTACAATAAAAGCTAAAAGTATAAATATAAAAGCTAATTCAAAATAATAATAAAAACTATAACACTACACCTCTTGTGTACTTTTATATACAGTATACTGCAAATGTGAAGATTAATGTGCATTGTACAGTATATATTACACAGGAACAGTGTGCTAGTTGTTCTGAACGTGTCTGTTATGGTTTTTGTGAATGTCATTTAAAACCTAACTGAGTTTGACACATGCACGGAAAGGAGAACCAGCATTACACAAGTTCTTTCACTTCCATTCTCGGTTTAGGAGGCTTGAGGAAGAATCATGATTAGCCTTCAGTGCTTTTAACACAACGGTCACAGCTTCAATCCCAAGCAGACCAGAGTGAGCCATCAACTGAAGTGAAATACTGTATGTGACTGACTGCTGCTGGAGTTATGATACTGTGATTACTCCATGTGCGCGCTTGCACCATTTCGCAGTCCTGACCTCCATAAACCTTCCTGCAAATCTTCAGTGTGCATATGAAGGGGGAAGTCGTGGCCTAATGGTTAGAGAGTTAGGTAACCTCCCAAAGGTTGCGGGTTTTGTATGTGACTGACTGCTGCTGGAGTTATGATACTGTGATTACTCCATGTGCGCGCTTGCACCATTTCGCAGTCCTGACCTCCATAAACCTTCCTGCAAATCTTCAGTGTGCATATGAAGGGGGAAGTCGTGGCCTAATGGTTAGAGAGTTAGGTAACCTCCCAAAGGTTGCGGGTTTGAGTCTCGTACCAGCAGGGATTGTGGGTGGGGGGAGTGAATGTACAGCACTCTCTTCCACCTTCAATACCTCGACTGAGGTGCCCTTGAGCAAGGCAATGAACCCCTAACTGCTCCCCGGGTGCCGCAGCATAAATGGCTGCTCACTGCTCCGGGTGTGTGTTCACTGCTGTGTGTGTGCACTTTGGATGGGTTAAATGCAGAGCACTAATTCTGAGTATGGGTCACCTTGGCCACATGTCACTTCACTTTACATTTTCACTTCCAAGGTACAGAGCATTAATTAAACTTATAGTTAGTGACTACCAAATGCTGAATGTATTAGTAACTGAATATGTGCATACAGAAAATGTTTAACAAAACTGAAATCCATATGTTTGTCATTGGTTACAACTAGAAAATCAGCAAATATGCATGGATGTATAAGAATTTTATATCACTATATGATCATTTGCAACCAGGCAAGCTTCTTTCTGTCAGATATTTTGCTTTAAAAGTGCACTTGTGCTGTCTTTTAAATAAATGCACTTGCTTTGGTATGGTTATGGTGTTACTATTATGGTACATTATGAAATTACATGTCCAATAAACAGTGTTGTTATTGTTAACTAAAACTATTAAAAGTAGTTTTCGGTAATTTAAATAAAGCTGAAATAAAAATGAAAAACTTAAACTTGAAAAAAGAAGCTTTTAAAAAAACTTTTTAGAATTAAAAGGTTGCCTCGGAAAATAACTGAAATAAATCAAAGCTGAAGCACAAAAACTACTAAAATGAAACTGAAATATAAAAAGCTACATAAAAATAAGTATAAAATATAATAAATTTCACCTAACAGGTGAATAAAAATACTACATTAAATAGCACTGCCAATATGCCTCTGCATTTGTACAGTATATTATTACTGTTACAGTGTTAATATTATAGTACATTATGAAATTACCAGGGTACATGTCTAATAAAGTGATGTTATTGTTAACTAAAACTATCAAAAAAATAGTTTTCGTTAACTGAAATAAAGCTGAAATAAAAGAAAGTATACCAGATGAAAAATTAATTTAAAATATATATTAAAATAAATAAAGATCAATAGAAATAATAATACAATGAAATATAACATTGCACATAACAAAATGACTAAAACTTAAACTGAAATTAAAATGATAACTGAACATAATATTGCATAAATAATAGTCAAATAAAATGGCATAGGCCTACATCCCTGCACATGTGTCAGTGTTACAGTATACAAGCATCATTCTCGCTATCTGTCTAGATTCTAGCTGTGGAGAGAGAGACATCTGCTCATGTATCAAGTCAGAAACATTATAGTTGAATAACACATTTGACCTGAAGGCGTCGTCGCCAGCATCGCTGTGATTTGTTTTGCCAACAGTTTGTCATAAAACGCATTTGCTCTCATGCAATGATCGGCGTTTATACTTATAAAGAACTTTGTGTTTCGTTGGTGATACAATTATAGGCTATATATCATATGTACACTCTAAAAAATGTTGGGTTAAATACAACCCAGTGCTGGGTAAAATAGGGACAAACCCAGCAATTGGGCTGTTTTGACCCAGCGGTTAAATGTTAAACACAACCTTCTAGGTAGTAACCCAACCTCTGGGCCAAAAGAACCCGATTGCTGGGTTTCTCCCTATTTTACCCAGCACTGGGTTGTATTTAACCCAGCATTTTTTTAGAGTGTATATATATATATATACTGTATATATAGGCCTAATACACAAATAACTAACTAATTACATGTATTGTTTTAGCTATCCAAAGCATACACAAAGATGAATTTGGAAAGTTTCTATAAATCTGACAAGTTAGGCCTTACTTGTGTAATGTAGACACAAGTTCAGGTTAGAATAATGTGCGTTTTCCATTTAATATTTGCCCTGTTTGTTGTATTTGATGTGCTTTTAAGAAGATCATATCAAGAAATATACTTTGCTTTATCTCTGATATGAGACAGACATCGGATTGTCTAAGATATTTAGATTTATTGCACAGGATGTTCTGAGATTACAATTGTTTATTTATTTATTTATTTTGCCCTAGGTTACATCTTATAATGTTTTAATCCAAATGATGGTAATGATGATTAGTAGTACATTTAGAAGTGACAGTGTTATTATTGTATGAAAATGTATTATTTAAAACATCATTTATTTTATATTTTATAATATTATATAATTTATTTAGGTAATTATTATTATTTTTTAAATTGTACTTATTAATAAATAATAATTGCGCGCTCTCTCTCTATAATATTTATATATTTTTATTATTATATTCTATAAGATTAATAATATAATATAATAATATAATATAATATTTACATTTAGTCATTTAAAAAACGCTTTTATCAAAAACTATATAATATATAATATAATATAATATAATATGTTAAACTTAGTCAGTCAGTGATATATTACATAACTAATGTAAATACAAACACACCGCATGTCTGTCACCATGGGCAGGTGTGAATCACGTTTGAAATGAGCCAATGGCGTCGAGCCTCTCGATGTCTTTAAACCAATCAGGAGAGACGTTGACAGCAGTCAGGGTTGGTTGAGTGACTCACCGGCGTTTAGCCAGTGAGAGTAAAGCTCGGGTGACCAGCACTCACGTCTCGACGCCGATCTGAGGAGAATCATAACCGTCACTTTCCTTTGGTTTTTACGGTCAGTTTTAAATTAAAACTATCTTCTAATCATCAGGAAAGTATGTACTTGATATCCTCGTGACTGTGAGTCGCGTTAAGAGATGAAAAAAGCGAGGAAGCGACTGCCGGCTGCCGTCGGGAAACATGAAGGTACCGGTTCCGGTCCATTATGTTGTCAATGAATGAATGAGTGAGAAATGTATAATGTATAAGCTAATGGGTTATCATTTTCATTAATTCATGATTCAAATAATCAAGAGATTACTGTATATTGGGTGTGTTATTGTGCATCATGATTTTGTTCCTCATATTTAGTTTTGTTGGCTTAACCACATAATTATATCTCTACATGAAGCTCTGGTTACAGTGTTTATTCCTGCACTGTGATTTAAGCCAATGGTTCTCAAACTTTTTATACCAAGTACCACTTCAGAAAATATTTGGCACTCCAAGCACGACCAACATTAAAATACAGTAGCGTACTAGGCCTAACTATTCAGCTACAGCTCTGCACAGTTAAAAAACGAGGCAGTTTTATTCCTAATAATAATTATTTATTGTTGTCAGCCACTTTAACATTGTAAATACACAGTTTGAACATTAACACTGTACTGTGCTTACATACAGGTCAATAAAAAGCTCAAATAAAGATTAAATTAAAATGTATTGCGTTTTAACATTAATTTATATTTAATTTAGTGATTCCTCTGGGTACCACTAGAGCAGTGAATCTCAACCTTTTGGCGTACCGGACCCCAGTCCAATTCAGAACCATCCTCAAGGACCCCCAGAACAAAATCGACTCATCTATGTATCATTTGTATCTTTGTGAGGACCAAATGCAGTCAAGTATAATTCAGATTAGTTGACTTATCCAGTATTTGGCCATATCATCAGCTATATTGGATTTTTCTTTCATGGGGGGAACATGTCATGTCACAAAAATTCATACTTTATACAGAGCCTTACGTCAAGGACCTCCCTGGTTGAGAAACACTGCACTAGAGGGAGCCTGAGAACCACTGGATTAAGCCATACAATGCTCAGTTTCCAAGAAACTGGGCATTTACTTTGCTGTATGTTGAGAGTTAATTTCGCATCCTGTCTCATACGTTTGTATTTTAATTGCAGAACAATTGCCCTGGAAGAAACAGAAGCTCCTGGACATCCATCAGGCCCTGAACAGTGACCCCGTGGACATCGAGAGCCTGCGGCGGGCGGCTGTGAGCGAAGGCGGTTTGCTGACGGATGACATTAGAAGAAAAGTTTGGCCCAAACTCCTCAGCATCAATGTGTACAATCTGCCTGCCAAACCCTGTAAGTGTGTGTTTGTGCGTGTGGAACGTACCACAAAAACGTCAGTGTTTTTATTATTATTTTTTTTAAAAACTTTTTTCTTATTTCCCTCATTTAAAGCCAAAGATGTCCGAGAAGACCACAGAGACTACAGACAGGTGGTGCTCGATGTCAGGAGATCAATGCGACGTTTCCCGAAAGGTCAGTATGTGATAAACGAGTCAAAGAACATGACACACCATCACATGATTTGATCCAGTCACTCTGGACCGTTTTGAGACATACTTACTATCAGAACTGTCAGCATTTGTACATTTTAATGTGCAGTATGCCATAAAATCTGACATCCAAAATGTGAAAATTCTGATTTGACAAATTTTTTAAAAAATTCTTTATTGTAAATTGCGTGATGTTTTTAAAATGAAATAAATAAATAAATTAAGCCAAACAATTTTATGTCAATAACTTCTTCCATTTATTTTTTCAATAATATTTGAATAACCTGGATAACATAAATATTAATTATATTATCAGTAGAACATAACAATTAGAGTGCAAAATTGTGATTAATATTTCTAATAAATTTTGATGTCCAGTATGCCATAGAATTTGACATCTAAAATGTGAAAAATTGGATTTGACAAAGAATTATGTTTTTCATTGTAAAATTACATGACTTTAAAAAACAAAAACAAAACAAAAAAAGTCAAACAATTTCCTTGGCATATTATATTATCAGTATACATTTTGATTGATTAGAGGTTAGTGAAATATTTACAGCATACATTTATTCATTTAGCAGATGCTTTTATCCCAACCAACTTAAAATGAGTAATGCAACAAAGCAAATCAAAAGTTGTAAGAAATAAGATATTTATAGTTTATATATTTTTTAAATAAATTTTATTGTAGTTTTGTTTCATATCGTTTTTTTAACCCTAAAATGTTCTTTATTTCCTGAGTTAAATTAGATTTTTAATCCCAGATTTTCAATGTAGACATTTGATCTCCTGACCTTTGAGTTATATAAAATTTTAGAGAGATATATATGCTTAAGATTTTTTAAAAATTCATTTAATGTTTTTTTTTCAACCCTAAAATGTTCTATATTTTCAGGTTTAAATTAATTTTTATTTTATTTATTTTTTATTATTTTTTTATCCCATATTTTCACTGTGGTCACAAATTTTTAGACCTCATTGAGAACATCTCAATATTCTTCTTCATATAAATTTTTGCTTGTATAATCACCACCCTTTCCAGTGTCCTTCGGTGACATTCTTTCACTGTGAATTCAGAACAATGCATCGATTGTGTGTTATCTATCCCAACACAAATACCTTGAGCTTCCCATGTGATATTTGGACAGTTGAGGTTTGAAGCTGCAATAATCAGGGAGACTTTTACACGTCATTATGTCTGCCGAGTGTGTTTGATCCTACTGAAATGGAATAATTCATTTCCATCTAACAGTGCTTTTTTTTTAGTAATATGCTTGTTTTTATGGTGGTGTGATCGTTCTCAGGCATGCGTGTGGATGAGCGAGAGGTTCTCCAGGAGCAGCTGATCGACATCATTCTGGATGTTTTGAGGAGAAATCCTCAGCTGCACTATTATCAGGGTTATCATGACATCGTGGTGACCTTCCTGCTGGTGGTGGGAGAGAAAATGACCATCGCAATCATGGAGAAACTGTCCAATCATCATCTCAGGTGAATTAACCTGACCTTATGTTCTTCCCCACCTAACTCTGATTATAATGCTATGTTTTGCTTCTTGCAGTAAAAGAGAATTTAGTTTCACATAACCGTTTTACATATATTTTAGGATTATAAATCAAAAACTTGTCTGATGCAACATCGACTTGCACAGTTAAATTTGTGCGTTTGGCAGGTGCTTTTATTCAAAGTGACTCACATTGCAATGACATTTTATCAGTTGCATTCCGAGGGGATCGAATCCATGACCTTGTAGATGCTAAGCTAGAAAAATGCTTCTTTTTGTTTTGCTCTGATGTTGAGAAGTAGTGCTGGGCGGTATACCGGTTCATACCGAATACCGAATGTTTATTTTTGTTATGATATGAATACCGCAATACCGTTGTATGTCGCTTAAACAACGTTCGGAACGCGACACTGTTTGAAAGGGGTCCCTTTTCACTGTTGCACTGTGGTGAGGGAGCAGCTGTATGTGTTACTAAGCGTGAAAGTTCAGAAACTGAAGCTGTAGAACTAATAGAACGTGATGACACAGAAGAACTCATCCACAATATCCACATTGACCGCCACAAATATCCACCGCCCGCTGCCATCAGCTCCCGCGTATCACACACACAAGCGTGACTTTAGCACTAGATTTAGCAACTTTCAGACCCTTTTAGCGGCTTTTTTCCATAGAATATTCATACTGACAAACCTAGCGACTTTTTTGGATAAACCTTAGCTATGGTTCAGTTGGAAGATTTCTCCAGTGCTGTCCCGTGAATGCGTGGTCACAGAACTTTCCCGGAGAAGTGTCACCTCTCTCGGCGTCTGTTCTGTGCAGTGAGCGGCAGAGAAGCACCGCAGCCGACTCCTCAATAAATGAGTACAAATCAGCATTTCCAAGCACCTGTCGCTTACTGATTGTTTGGAATTATAAATATGAGCGTAGTTTGTCTGTTAATATCACATGCACTTTTTGTGTTTGTTGTTGTTTTTTTAGTTTGTTACTCAATAACAAGGCAGTTGCGCTGCATGAGACAAAAATGTAATATAGCCAAAATAACCGCATAGCCGCTCTTTAGTGTAGATGCATGTTGATTTTATCAGACGATGCTGTGATTATAAATGAGAGTGACTCCTGGTTAACATGTATTAAAAGGGGTCGTGTTTAGTCACTATTTAGTGTGGTATTTTTTGACAATATTCACTCATCATGACAGTAAAATAGGGCATTCTAAGTCAACATACTGCAGTATTTCCTCTCAATCAGTAGAAAATATGGTTAACACCCGGTCATGCATGAAAAAAAATACTGTTATGTACCGTGAAACCGGTATACTTTTGAAAAATACTGTGATATAAATTTTTGGTCATACTGCCCAGCACTATTGACATCAGTATTTTGTGTTTTATTCTGCTGGAAACTGCAGGGATTTCATGGACCCCACCATGGACAGCACAAAGCACATCCTGAACTACCTGATGCCCATTTTGGAGCGAGTGGACCGAGAGTTACATGACTTCATGATCAGGTAGACTGCTGACTAGTGATTATCTGTGATTGATCCACATACGTGCATATTCTGTGCAACTACAGTTTTTCCAGAGATTAAAAGGTATTTCTGGCTCTAAATTGATTGGATCAGGCATGTTTGATGCTGTTGTAAATAACCAGCTGTGACTGCATATCAGTTATATATTAATGCATCAGCCATAAACAGCCTCCAGTTAAACTAATGAACTATATAGCTTGGCAGAAGGTTGTTTGTTGTTGTTTTTGTCTTTTTTTTTTTTAATTGCTGTTGGATATGGAAGCCTGTTTCTGCCAGAATAAAAACAGGGTTTCTGCAGGTCTTAAAAACTCTTAATTTACCCTTCCACACGTTAAGAACTTAAATCAGAGTAGAACGTCTTAAATTCATAAAGTAATAGAATTAAATATTGAATGCGTTGCAGAAAATGAATATCTTCCAGATTTTTTTCTTCAATACAAATATCTAAACGCCCTTAAATCAAGAAGATATATTCACTTGAGATGCGAATGTAAAACAAAGTTGAGTTTGTGCTTAAAACCTTAAATTTTCTATAAGTCTTAGATTTACCTTCATAAAAGCATTTAAAAAAAAATAAAAATGGTAACTTTTTATCTCACAATTCTGACTTTTTTCTCGCAGTTCTGAGTGTATATCTCACAATATATCTTTTATATCTATATATAGATATATAGATATATAGTATATCTTTTTCTTTTCTTGCGTTTAAGAATTGCAAAAAAAATAAAAAATCTGAAACGTGAGATAAGCTCAAAATTCTGGGAATAAAAATGACAAAATTGTGAGATACAAACTATTTCATGGCAGAAAAAAAACAGAATTGCAAGATGCAAACTATGAATTGAGAGGAAAAAAAAGTCAGAATTCTGTGTTTATATATTGGGAGAAACAAAGTCTGACTTTTTTTGTTTTAATTCTGTGGTGGGAATGGGCATCCATAGTTGACACCAACATGATAGATGAACTGATTAATTGTTAGGTTTGAAGTAGTTGTGGTGGAAAGCTATAGAACTGCTATAGAACTTACTGAGTGTAAGCAACCCCTAAGTTTGCTTAAAGAAATGTACTGGGTTAAATACAAGTAAAGTTCTATAAGCAGCATCTGTGACATGCTGGCAATTATGGCAATTATTATTTATAAAGAATAAGTTCATCCGTTATCGTTGTAGCCTTGCATCTAAAAGGGTGATTAACAAAACTTGACATCCAAGAAAACATAAGAACATGCAGAAGAATTGATGCAAGCACTTGAACAGTGTGCTTCCTCTCCAAGTGCATTACTAAAAATGTGTTTGTTACAAAATGAGCGATGAGTCAATTTTTTTTCATGGAAATCAGCTTGTTTTGATCCCAGATCATTGATTTAAATGCATCTGACCAGCTGAGGTTAATAGACTTCTCTTTGCTGAAGAGGGCAGCAGAGGGCATCTTTAAACAACTAGACAGAGTCATGAAAGCGTTACCTGTTAACAGGTTTGTCTTCGACTATTATACATGGTCTGTGTCTATTAAAGCTGCTGAAATCTGTGACGTGGATCTTGAATGTTTGCTGCCAGTAGATGGTAGCTGTTTACAGTGAATCAGGCGAGAGAAGAGGAGTAGCAGAGTGTAGTAGATGTACGGTTCACTTCACCTCTGTCAGATCAAAACTGATTTCCCTGCAAGGACACCCACCCGCACACGCACACACACACACACACACACACACACACACACACACACACACACACACACACACACAGACGCGCATTAGGAAATACTCTAATACTCTTATTACCTTGGTATTTTCCTTATTTTGGTGTATTTTGTGAGGGTAAAAATATGGTACAATCACAGTATTTTTTGTAATTGGATTTTATATATATATATATACACACACACACACACACACACACACACACACACACAGGCGCTTTATGAAATACTCTCACGGGAGACGGTTTTGTGTGCAGACCTTCATCAAAGTCACTGTTACATGGCTCAACAGTAAGGATTTGTTCTTTCCTGATTTTATATCCCTGACCAACATTTTTACATTTTACATTTTTTATCTGCATAATTCAGTCATTTCAGAATTATTATTTTTTTGTGTCAGAAAATCAGTGTCAGAAAAATGTTATATATAATAAATCTAAAATGTTTCTGTATGTATGTGTGTGATTGAATAATTAAACTTTAAATATAAATAAATATATATATATATTTTAATATAATTTAAATTCTAGTAATATTTTTAGAAATATTACTAGAATTTAAATAATTATATATATATATATTTTAATATATTTTAAATTCTAGTAATATTTCTAGAAATATTACTAGAATTTAAAATATATTAAAATATATATATATATATAATTTAAATTCTAGTAATATTTCTAAAAATACACTAACAAATGTACAACAAATAATTACTTTCAGTAAGTAGAAGAACATCTGTAATATTTTTTTATTTTTTATTTTTGAAAGAATAATTACATTTTGCCTAAAGTTTTCTTTTCATTTGTTAATTTTTAAGACTTTTATCAGTAAACCTAAATGCATATTGTTTAGTCAATTGAAGCACCTCCACTCTGCAATTTATTTATTTTTGAGTATTTATATAATTTACATTTATTTGTTTGTTCGTGAATTTGTTTGTTAGTGTTATACTGTTATAGTGGTTTTTGTTTTTGATGTTTTCTTATTGTAATATATGAGAAATAATAGTAATAGTTTTTTATAATTTGCATTAAAATGTTTGCAGATAAAGAAGTATAGTGCAAAATGTAATTTATTTATTTATAATGAAATTCATTGTCATTTTAGCTGATGGTTTCAAGACTGTTAAGCCATTCTTGCAATCTCGATAAATCCTATAGACAGCTACAGTAGCTAGATAACACACATATTTTCATCATCAAAAATTGCTAAACCTCACAGAAAACAAAATATTGACATTTGCATAAAAATGCTTGTTCATGGTAAAGAAATATAAGGTTGTGTCGTATGAATGTAAGCACTGTGCTGAAACTCACATACTGATCATCGTTATCGTTGATCCTGTTTTAGATGGTTAAAAAAGCTTGCATATTTACATGCATCTTAAATGTTGTCAGCCTGTGTTGTTTGTCTTTTAAAACCTGACGCTTAAAGTTGCATGCTTTCTTGCTGTGTGACCGTCTTGTTTATGTGAAAACCGTTTGGTGTGGCAAAACAACAAAATTGTTGATATGTTGATACACTTTTGGGACATCATAAATGTATGTTGACTTGCGTGTGTGCAAGTATTCACGTAAACCTGTGGCTCTGCATTGCGTGCGGCTTTTCCAGCTCTCGTTTGTAAAAGCAGGTTATTTTTAATGGCGACTCATCTAAAATGTAGAGAATAAGAGGTTCTTCATCAATATTGCATGCGTGCGTCTCGCCGCAGCGCTGGTCCACAGGTTTAATGGTGTTGCTCACTCAGGTGCTGTTGCTTTTATGAATCTTTCCAAACAAAAATGCAGAACTTTTAAAAAGCCCGTGGACGGATGAGACAGCCTAAAAAAGGAAATGTTTTTTTTCCTGCTTATGTTCGTGCATCAGTCGCTCTGTACAGAGAAGCATTTACTGAGCTCTTAAAACTTTTGGATGACGCTGCTGTCTTACTGTTTTTTTAAAAGGGTTAAAAAATCCATTGCCAATCATTATGATTCCATTATTATTGGACATATAAGGTGGCTGCGCGATACTGGGAAAAACTGACGTTGTGATAATTTGTTTTTCTGGGATTCGAAAAATACAAAAAATTTCACCAGACGACTTGAATAGCTATATTTGCAAAGAATGAGAGTTAGTGGGGTGATTTTGTTGGAGTGCATGTGCATAGAATACATTTTTTTAAATATATAAATATATATATATACAGTGGGTACGGAAAGTATTCAGACTCCCTTAAATTTTTCACTCTTTGTTATATTGCAGCCATTTGCTAAAATCATTTAAGTTAATTTTTTTTCCTCAATGTACACACAGCACCCCATATTGACAGAAAAACACAGAATTGTTGACATTTTTGCAGATTTATTAAAAAAGAAAAACTGAAATATCACATGGTCCTAAGTATTCAGACCCTTTGCTGTGACACTCATATATTTAACTCAGGGGCTGTCCATTTCTTCTGATCATCCTGGAGATGGTTCTACACCTTCATTCAAAAAAAAACTGAAATAAGTGCATTGCATAAGTATTCAAATCCTTAACTCAGTACTTAGCTGAAGCACCTTTACAGCCTCAAGTCTTTTGGGGTATGATGCGACAAGCTTTGCACATCAGCATTTGGCAATTATATGTCATTCTTCTCCTCACCTCTTCACCTCTCAAGCTCTGTCAGGTTGGATGGGGGCAGATGCACATTTTCAGGTTTCTCCAGAAATATTTTATTGGGTTCAAGCTCTAGCTGGGCCACTCAAGTACATTCACAGAGTTGTCTATAAGCCACTCTTGCTGTGTTTAGGTTCATTGTCCTGTTGGAAGGTGAACCTTCTGCTCCGTCTGAGGTTCTGAATGCTCTGGACAGGGGTTTCATTAAGGCTATCTCTATATTTTGGTGCATTAAGCTTTTCTTCTACTCTGATGTGTCCCTCAGTCCCTGCCGCTGAAAAACATCCCCACAGCATGAGGCTGCTACCAGCACACTTTAATTTTGGGATGGTATTCTGCAGGTGATGAGCAGTGCCTGGTTTCCTTCAAACATGATGGTTGGAATTGAGGTTCATCAGACCAGAGAATCTTGTTTCTCAGAATCTGAGGGTCCTGTAGGTGCTGAGTAGAGCATTGAGTTTGGCCACAATGCCATAAAGCCCAGATCGGTGGAGTGTTGCAGTTAGTGTTAATTTCGTTAACGAAGACTATGATGAAAAATGTTTGTTGACAAGCTTTTTTCCCATGACTAAGATGAGACGAAGACGAGATGACAGTAAGGTCAATAAACGATAACTATGACTATATCAACATGCAATTTCTTTGACGAAATAAGACGAGACTAAAATGTATAAAAAAAAAATAAAAACTCTTCTATTTTCATCAAAAAAGGAGACAAAATGTTATTGCGGACTGCGCTACACGTGAGCTCTGCGCTACACGTGAGCACAATTTTCTGCCTGGTGTTTTGCTTATTTTAAGCAATCTGGCAACCATGCGCACGTGCTCGCTCCTCATTGTGGTAGCGTCGCCGACGATGACCTGAAAACACAGACAAACAAGCTGGAGTTTAGCGATCGAAATGAAAGCATCACTCAGCCGGTCTGTGTTCGGTCATGAGATCTCGACTGTATTGTTTGCGATTGTGATAGCTGAATAAATGCACTTACTCAACCGCTGTTGTTTTAATAGAGAAAATTGGCTATTGCAATTTGGATGGAATTTCACTGTTATAATATTTTTCGTTTGTTTTAGCAGTTTTCATAGTGTAGACAGAGAGATTGCATAAGTCTTTGGTATTCATTTATATAATAAAAAGCCTATAATAAATCAGTACACTAGATGAGGTAAAATACACCATGAGTCCACAATCTATTGATTTGTGCTCACTGGTGAAAGTGCAATACCTGAAATGCAAAAGTAAATTTCTCAAATAACAACAATCATTACGATTATAAACTTGGGCAAAAATAATTTTTGATCAGTTTAACCATTATGACAAAAATGTGACTAAGATTTGACTAAAACCTTACTAAAATGTTCATACATTTCATTGACTTAAACTTGACGAAACAAAAACAGGACAAGGTTGTCCAAATATGATAATTAAAATGTACATTTGAGTAAGACTAAGACCAAAGACTATAGAATACCCAAGACGTGTCACTCCTATAGTTTTGAATGGGGAAAAATGCAATGCTCAATATGGCCGCTAAATCGCAGGAAACCCCGCCTTCTGAATGAAAGAGCCAATTGCTAATCGGTAAAGTCAGCGCGTCACTGCAGCTGCCGTTAGAAGTCCCGGTTGCTATAGAAACAGCGTTCTGAGACATGCTCTTAGGACTGCGCATGCGCACTGGCTGATCTAGCCTGAAAAATAAGCTTTTTATAATGCTATTTGAGCAAAAGTAACAACATTTATGACACAGTTGTTGTCAGATTTCTTTGGTGGTTTCAAATATGAAATTTATCACATTGAAATCGTAAGCTTAGTGAACAGTTTTGGAGAATTTGATGTTTCCCCATTCAAAGAGATAGGAGTTGCACTTGCATGCCCGAGAGGCGTTTCAAAGATGGCCACCGAGTGACATGACTTGTCTTAAAAGGATTTTGCTAAGACTAAATAAAAAATGGCTGCCAAAATGAATACTGCTGTACGGTTAATTAATAATAATCTGATTGCTAAAATGTTTTTCTTTGACTAAAACTAGACTAAAATGTTGAGACTTTTAGTGGACTAAAACTAAATAGGTTATGGGTTACTAAGGGTAACAGAGACTACATGCTTCTGTGACCCTTCAATGCAGCAAAATTTACCCAGATGTGTGGTTTGATGCAATTATGTTTCTGAGCTCTACAATTTTATGTTATGTTGTGTTGTGTTGTTAAACCAGGGCTTGGTTTTTGCTCTGATATGCATTTTCAGCTGTTAGAACTTTTATTGAGAGGTGTGTGCCTTTCCAAATCATACCCATTCAAATTAATTTGCAACCGGTTAACTTAACTCAAAGTGTAGTAATATCTACAAGCAATGTTAATGCTCTTGAGCTAAATTTCGACTGTCCCAGATAATACTTATGCAATGGAATCATTTAAGTTTTTTTTATTTAATAAATTTGCAAAGATGTTGTTAACCTGTTTTTTGCTTTGCCATTATGGTGTATGGAGTGTAGTTTGATGTGGGGAAAAAAAGTAATTCAAAGCAATTTAACATAAGGCAGTAACACAATTATTATGTAATAAAAATATTAAACAAAATAAGTTGTATTAAATGTTTTAATTAAACTGTAAAATAAACTGTAAAATTGCGTAATAAAAATAATTGTATTTTACAGTAAAATTAGAATTCTAATGTTTACTTCTCAAAGCATTAGGAAGCATTTCAAAAGAGAAGTTCCTCTGGTTTTCCATTAAAATAAAAGCTCTGTGGTTTAAATGTTTAAAAGCATTAAATAAATAAATATAAATAATAAAAAAATTAAAAGTAAAAATAAATATTTATATTTGTTACGTAGATGTGTTTCCCCAATTTTCTCAGCCTTTTAAAAAAAATTTTTTTAATGAAGTAATGCGCATACAGTTTCGTGACTGGTAAAATGAATAAATAAAAACCTGTGGCTGGTATTTGTTCAAGTCCATTGGCAGGGCACGTTTGTTCTCGTCTTACATGTACTCGTGACCTAGCAGCACATTTACAGGGTGGAGAAAAGGCCTACAGCAGCGTTAAATTGCTCGCATGGAATATCAGTGACATCAGTGACGGTGATTAATGAATGTGTCAGACATGTGTTCCTGTGTTTTGCACGTGCTAAATGCTTGGGTGGGTTTTTAGAGGAGTTTCAGGAGGATTCACGGGAGCTCTGCTGAGTCCTGTCATGTTTGAATGTCGATTTCACAGATTATAGGCCCTTTCAAAGGTCATGTTGCCATTGAGCGTGTTTACTTAAGCCGGATACATACTCTACATGACGCATGCAAGCACGCCGCTCCGTTATACACGCTTAATGCTAGTTTTTGTGCTTCTGTGACGTCACAAACCTCAGTTACTGGGGCTGATTGATGAGTTTTCTTCAAATATAAGCATGTGCTCTGAAACAGTGTTGGCAAACAATGCAGAGGAAGTGTTTCTCATTTACATGTAGTTTAAATAAATAAAGCTAATTATTATTTATATATATATATATGTATATGTGTGTGTGTGTGTGTGTGTGTATATGTATATGTGTGTATATGAATGAAATGAACAGGACGTCTAGTGCATTTAATAACCTCAATCTCAATTTTAACATTTAATAATACATTTTTCAAATCAAAAGTTGTATCTGTTAATAATTTTTAATACACTGTGAACTAACATGAATGAAGAAACAATGAACAATATAATTTTTTTACTTTATTTCATTATTACTAATAACTTTATTACTAAACATTATTACTAAGTCACTAATATAATAAATTACTAGTAAATTGAAATGACTAAGAAATTAATACCTTACAAAAAATTTTATTAATACATTACCAATAAAATTACTAATAAATTACTAATAGATGAATGAATAAATTGCTAATAATTTAAGATTATTTATAGATTAATGCATTACTAATAAAATGCCTAATAAATTAATGGATACATTACTAATTAAAAAAAAAATCCTAATATATTAATGAATTACTAATAGATTAATAAATGCTGTAATACATATATTGTTAGTTCATGTTTTCTAATGCATTGACTAATGTTAACAGATGAGAGCTAATAAGCGATTGTCTTTGTGTTGCAGGTCTGAGGTGGGCACCATCTTCGCCCTGAGCTGGCTGATCACATGGTACGGTTACGTCCTGTCAGATTTCCGGCATGTTCTGCGGCTCTATGATTTCTTCCTGGCATCTCACCCACTCATGGCCATCTACTTCGCTGCTGTGGTAAGGAGGAGAGTCTCTGTGGTCTGTACTTTAGTCACTCCATCTCCAGCCTCTCAAGGACGTCGAGGCAGTGCTGCGTTTTGACCTTTTCAGTGTTCGTGAGAGAGAAGGACTGAAGGGTCTTTAAAACTATTTTTAACTTGACTGAGCGTCCTTAAAACTCAACAATCCTGTCACAAGATGCTGAAAAAGCCACTTTCCCATTTAAATGACCGTAAAATGGTCAGATTGACTTTACTGGTAAATACACCATATATGCAGTTCACACTAGCAACAGCTTTTCATCTTTTTACTGTTAAGATACTATTCACACATCAGCACCAAATACTGCTGAACTCCATGATGTCAATCATTGGAAATGACCTTTAAACACTGTGCTGTATTCTTCATCTGCCTGGATGAGAAGCGCTTTAGTTTAGTTTCAACATTTTTGGCAAGGCACACTAAGAATGTTTTTTCTTTTAAAATGGGACAGTATTGAGATGAGCATCACATTTATAAAAAAATACAAGGCCAAATATTAATTTATTTTAGTTTTAGTAATTTTACTACTAACTTTTTACTACTAAATTACTAACTTATTTCAACTTCTAATTTTATTTGTTTGTTTTCATCTAATATTTTATTATTATTACTACTATTATTATTATTATTAATAATATTATATTCATAGTTGTATATGTATTATGTATTTTTATGATTATTTCTCCTGTTTAGTTTTTGTTTATATTTATTTCAGTTTTAGTAATTTATATTCTTCAACATAAACTTTTTCATTGCGGATAGACACCAAGGCAACATTTCATTTTTAAAAAAGTTTTTAATATTAAATTATCATATCAATAATAATAATAAATATAAAAATGTGTATTATTATTATCTTAATATTTTTTTATCCAGATTCTATTTGTTTTAATATAATAATAATAATAATAATAATTACTATTATTATTATATATTAAAATAATATTTATTATAATAATATTAATAATAGTTAATAATTATTATAATTAAATAATATTTTTTATTAAATAAAACATTATTAAATAATTAAATAATAATAATACATAATAAATAAAATTAATGAAATAATATATTTAATTTATTTTTATTTAAGTTTTTTACATTTTTAATACTTCAACTTAAAAGTATTTCAGTTAGTTGCAAAGGCAACATTTCTAGTTTTCATTTAAGTTTTTTTTTTTATTTGATATTTATATTTTATTTCAGCTTTATTTCAGTTACTGAAAATTATTTTTCATAGTTTTTAGTTTTAGTTAACAATAACAACCTTGGTCTTTACTGGTAATATTACATCTCATCAGATTGCCAGTGTTGATTTACTCGTTTACATGTGATCTCTAAACAGGTCCTTTATAAAATAATTACATTAATTATTTTTAATTAACTAATTAAGGGCTGTATGTGTCCATCTGACTCGTCCAACCTTAAAAAAAACTGTCTCTATCCTCAAGAATGTCCTCTTTTGCTATAAACAGTAGTTTATAGTTTTCCCATGATTACATTGAAATTTCAGGCAGTAATGAGAGTGCAGAGCAATCCTCCACGTCGTATAACCCCTCAAACTATACACAAGTTTTTGTAATCCTAAAGAGAATGTTGTTTACCATGTTTTGCCTCCGTATTTGTTAATTCACTTATTTAGGCGATCGCTAATTCATCAGCACAACAATAACAAACGTGGCTCCAAAGAGAGGAGAAGAATTTTCTTTATTTTTCCACTCCTTCCTCGTCTGATGCAGGAATCGAGGGCACTTTGTTGTAAGGGGATCAGTTAATTAAACAACTCTAATGAATTCACCAGAGGTTTGTGTGGAAGGCTGCGTGTTTGTGCCTTTCTTCTGTCTCCACGAGCCGCTCCCCTGCTGGAAACAACCGTGAAAGCAAAGGGGGCCAGCGGCCGTTTGAAGTCAGGATAAGAAAGCCAGCAGGAAATGTAGTTCATCCTGCTTGTTAGGTAGTAGCTCTGGTCTGGTCCAGACCTTATTTGACTGTAGACACCCATGCTGGAGTCCATCTGATCAGCTGTAGTGAACATCTGTGAACTCAGGTGTATTTTACCGTTAGTCCTTACAGGCAGCTCATTGCTGTTTGCTTGTAAGTGAAGGAAACGGTTTAGTTTTGGTCCAAAATGTATTTTATTCTCACCAAGAATCACCCACTTAGACTGGAAGAGACCATGTGAGCAACATGTAAATTTACAATTAGTCACTTTTTTTTTTATATATATATATAAGTAAACCTATCTGCACAGAAGAAACAAGACATTTACTTGTTTTACAGACTTGTTTTTTGAAAATGTATCTTAAATTAGAAAAAAAAACCATTGCCAAAGGGTTAAGAAAAAATACTTTTTAAAATTACAATTCAAGTCTAACAAGTGTTTACTTTTTTGTTGCTTAAAACAAGAAAACGCAAGTAAAATAAAATAAATGAAATGAACTTACAAAAAGTAAAAAATAAAATGCAATACAATTCCTTACGCTTTTTTTCTCAAAGTAATTTACAGTTAGTGTTTTTTGTGTATTATAATTTATTTACAAATTACAAATTTTAAATTATTACAATCAAATTATAATTACAATCATTTAAAATTTAAATTGTCTTATCCTCAAAACATAATAATTTGTGAAATAAAGTTGTCTTATATATTAAATACATTAAGACTTATTTTCAGAGATTATATCTTGAATTAAGATTAAGAATTATTTTTGTATTGTTTTTTATTATTTTATAGTATTTATTATTTTTAATAATTTATTATTTTTTCTTTTTTTAAACATAAATTTAAAAAAATTTAAGTATAAATCGAACAGAATGACTCACTTGTATGCTTAAAACAAAAATTCGAAGACGGTTAGAACCAAATAAATAAGGCAGAAATGGGGTTCCGCACAAAGTTTTGGCTAATTTGTTTAGTACTTTCGGTTTTCACACTGATTTCTTGTTTTTCTTTTTAACCAGATCAAACCTGTTTATGTCACAGTGAAATATATTGTTCTGTTCATGGATGTCTAGATTACATGCTACTAAGTGATTAAAAATCTATTCTTTTATATTTTTCACATATTTTAAGTTATGAACCTTTGTCTACTTCAGTGAAATTCTTCCTCAGAAGTGTAATTTTAACATTTTTAAAACAACATTTGTGTCCCAGTGGACCGTTATACTTGAATATAGCCAGTCGATCAGATTTAATTGTCAGTTTTGTCTACAGTATGCGTCAGACGGTCAGTGAATGGACTGTGGGCGGCCCGTCTGACGCTGAGACTAACAGACCTGTGCCTCTCTCTCATCAGATTGTGTTGTACAGACAGAAGGAAGTAAAGAGCAGCGAGTGTGATATGGCCAGCGTTCATCACCTGCTGTCTCAGATGCCTCAGGATCTGCCCTACGAGGAGCTGATTGGTCGAGCTCAGAGCCTGTTCATGAGCTGCCCGCCCTCTCTGCTTACCCAGTCTGCAGCGCTGCAGCCACACAACATGTGAGGCCCTCAATCACACGCTTGCATGCACAAACATGCACTTGTAGAAAGGTTTTCACCTCTTCAGTAAAGCATAAGTAAATAAGATACTCATAAAGTATATTATTATTATAAATGATTATGCACTGCATGTTTTGGAGTGAAGCACTGCAGGGTGTTCATTTACACATGAGCAGCTCATAATCTGGTGTTTTTAGGATCTCAGCAATTCGTTTCACAGTAAATGCTGCTCCACACAAACTCCATCTCTGTGAGTGTTGTGAGTTTGGGTCGCTTATAAACATGCATTTGGGAATACAACATGCACCAACCAGGGGTGCGTTTCCCAAAAGCATCGTTAGCTAACTATGGTCGTTACTTCCATTGAACTCTATTGGTAACGACGGAACTTGCAACCATAGTTGCTTTTGGGAAACGCACCCCAGATTTTTAATGAGACAGGTTTATAAACTTTTTGCCAACAAAGGAGCTTTAAGAGATTCCTGTTGTTTTTTGCCAAAGGGTTTAATGTTTGAAAATTAAGAAATTAAGACTATTTATTTCTATAATATTGGTATTATTATTTTACAGCTGTAAAAAAATATAATAATTTTATTATTGTGCTGTAAAATAAAATGTTAGTATTGTTTGATATTATTGATTTTATTAAATAAGTAATGTTTTGAATTATTTTTTTTTACAGAATATTCAATATATTAAACTCTATTTTACAGTACAATAGAATGGCAGTGTAATATTTTTCTTATTCTGTTTGATGCATAGTATTTGTAACAATAATAATAGCAAAAGTAATCATTATTATCATAATTATTATTTTTTATTGTAATTTGTATATAATACAATATGATATTATTTGATAGTATTATTTTTATGAAATACTATTTTATATATTTTCTTGAATATTCTATATATTTTATTTTTTATCATTATTATTTTTGTATAGTCATTGGTATAAAATTGCAAAATGATATATTTGATATAATAGTATTTTTATGAAATACTAATTTTTTGTATTTTCTTGAATATTCTATATATTATACTTTTTATGTTACAGTACAACAGTATGATTACAATAGTGATGTCTTATTTTAATTTTGTATAATAATAATTATTATTTGTATTAGTATTAGCATTTAGTATATATTCACATGATTTTATTTTTATTTATTTATTTGCCAAATTCTGCACCCCTGCAAACAAGTCTCAGCAAACCTGGAGATCTTTAAGAAAACATAGCATTTTATTTGCCTTTTTGTCTCTCCAAATCATTCAGCCCTAAGTAGTGTTATATACTAGTTCCAGTGCTGTTACACTGTAAGATACAGTGCACACACACTTGTCATCTTTGGTCTGGAGGGGTGTTTGTTTCCACCTGTGTCCATCAGGTGGAGCTATTGAGTATGATATCACTTCCTTTGCACACGGTGAGACTGTTGCGCCCCTCTTGCGACGTGAAGGACGCTCAGCCGGAGCTGTCTGCGTTTCACCCCTGTGTGTCTAAACACTCGCTGTCAGTCTGCCGATTGCATTTGCAGATGCAGGTGAAGCCACTTTAATGATTTATCTCTTACGGCAGTGGGAAACGATTCCTCCGGCATTCGGCGGGAACGGAATTCGAGTCCCTCAGCGCTGAAAAAGCCATCAGAGGAGAGATCTGTCTTGTTTAAGACCTCCCCGCGTCTGCTGTCGCCTATGAAGATTAAGAGCGAGAGAGAGACAGAAATGAGAAAAAGGAAGTGACAGAATTGAGAACGAGGGGCAGCGAGAAAGAGAGAGAGAGAGACGGAAATGAGAGAGAGACCTGTACAAACACACAAACGCTACAGTGAGAGAGAAAGAGCAACAAAGATAGACAGAAAGTGCCAGAACGACTCTGTCTGCAAATCTTATGCAAATCAGGCCTGCAATAAGGAAGCTCCGCCTCAATGGGTTATTAAAGCTGTGCCCTGATTTGCATAACCCCTCCCCCACCATCATATGTGGCCTCACTGAAAGCGAAGAACGTATGTATGTGTGCGTGAGTGAAATGCGCAGCTTCTCTCGAGGCCGTGACCTGTGACCTTGATCTCTATTGTTCTGTTTGACCCTGTGGAGTGCTGTAATGAGGAGTGGCACGTACTCCCTAATGGCTTTGACCCCCAAATGTTCTTCATTAAAACCCCCTGCACACCCCTCAGGCTAACGCCCTGCCCTCCGCGCGCATCTGACTTTGTAAACGCAGTAACATTATATTATCACCGAGACTGATGCTCTGATCTCAGCGTTTGGGGTTCGTTAGCGCTGCCTGTTGCCGGTTTGATTAGATCTTGTGTGTTCAGGAAAGAAAATACTAGAGGAGAATTTACAAGCACCCCTGTATTTTGTTGGATACTGAGAGTTTGTGGACCGAGGGTGTTTGTATGCAGGTTGTTTGCTGTAATTGCAGCTTTGTATCTCACAGTTGCGTCTATAGCTGTGTCCCAAATGACGCACCATACACTATGCACTCATACACTATGTACTTATGCACTATGTACTCAATCATGTAGTGTATGAATTACATAAGGTTATTTTGTCATTCATAATCAGAGTCTGATAGCCCCTCCCCCTTCGCTACGTAATTAAAGCTGTGACAGTTGAGTGCATGAAGTGTCCAACATTCCACACTTTGTTTTATTGGTTATTTAAGTGCATCATCGGGATATTTAAAGTGCACTTTTTCATTTTGGAATTTTCAGTGTGAACACACTACTTGCACTATTTATACTACAAAACGTCATAGAACAGTGCATAAGTACGCGATTTGGGACGCACTTTGTTTTGTAATTGCGACTATGTATCTCACAATTCTGACTTTATATCTCCCAATTACGTTTACTGTATTTTTCATAATTGCAACCTTATATCTTAGTTACAATTGATCCTGCACAATCCCCCCCTTAGTTACTGTTGCTACATCCGACAAGCCGTCTGCTCTCACGCCACTCATGTTCTCACGAAGTGAAAAATACATTGTGGAGCAAACACTGATGACACACCAACAGACAAGGTCTCAGCTTTCAAATTTTTTTATTTTTTTACGAAATTCAAACAATAAATAGCGCTTTGTGGTTCTTTAATGTGTCGTGACAGATCTCTGTAACCCCTCAGTTCAAGCAGCACGTGAAGTGAACATCTCTTCCTCTTTACTGGTTATAGCATGAAATAAACATGAATGAACATCAGAAGGTATCTTGTTTCACAACGCTACTTTATATCTCCTAATTGTTCATAATTGCAACTTCACATAACCCTGTTGTCTTTTTAACTTTGTATCTCAAAATTGCGTCTTTGTATCTCACAGTTGTCTATCTTTCTTAATTGTGACTTTGTCTTACAATTCTTTAGTTTAACTCTCTTTTTATTGATGCTATTCAATCAGAGAGATACAAAAAATGAAAAGCCAATATAATAGTTTCAATCTGTTAACAGAGGTCAAAAATAAATTAGTCAAATTTATATCTTACAATTCTGACTTTATATCTTGCATCTGCATCTTTTTTGTAATCTATCAGTTATATCTATTTTTCATAATTGTGACTTTACATCTTACAATTTCATCTACTTTACCTGTGACCTTGATCTCTATTGTTCTGTTTGACCCTGTGGAGTGCTGTAATGAGGAGTGGCACGTACTCCCTAATGGCTTTGACCCCCAAATGTTCTTCATTAAAACCCCCTGCACACCCCTCAGGCTAACGCCCTGCCCTCCGCGCGCATCTGACTTTGTAAACGCAGTAACATTATATTATCACCGAGACTGATGCTCTGATCTCAGCGTTTGGGGTTCGTTAGCGCTGCCTGTTGCCGGTTTGATTAGATCTTGTGTGTTCAGGAAAGAAAATACTAGAGGAGAATTTACAAGCACCCCTGTATTTTGTTGGATACTGAGAGTTTGTGGACCGAGGGTGTTTGTATGCAGGTTGTTTGCTGTAATTGCAGCTTTGTATCTCACAGTTGCGTCTATAGCTGTGTCCCAAATGACGCACCATACACTATGCACTCATACACTATGTACTTATGCACTATGTACTCAATCATGTAGTGTATGAATTACATAAGGTTATTTTGTCATTCATAATCAGAGTCTGATAGCCCCTCCCCCTTCGCTACGTAATTAAAGCTGTGACAGTTGAGTGCATGAAGTGTCCAACATTCCACACTTTGTTTTATTGGTTATTTAAGTGCATCATCGGGATATTTAAAGTGCACTTTTTCATTTTGGAATTTTCAGTGTGAACACACTACTTGCACTATTTATACTACAAAACGTCATAGAACAGTGCATAAGTACGCGATTTGGGACGCACTTTGTTTTGTAATTGCGACTATGTATCTCACAATTCTGACTTTATATCTCCCAATTACGTTTACTGTATTTTTCATAATTGCAACCTTATATCTTAGTTACAATTGATCCTGCACAATCCCCCCCTTAGTTACTGTTGCTACATCCGACAAGCCGTCTGCTCTCACGCCACTCATGTTCTCACGAAGTGAAAAATACATTGTGGAGCAAACACTGATGACACACCAACAGACAAGGTCTCAGCTTTCAAATTTTTTTATTTTTTTACGAAATTCAAACAATAAATAGCGCTTTGTGGTTCTTTAATGTGTCGTGACAGATCTCTGTAACCCCTCAGTTCAAGCAGCACGTGAAGTGAACATCTCTTCCTCTTTACTGGTTATAGCATGAAATAAACATGAATGAACATCAGAAGGTATCTTGTTTCACAACGCTACTTTATATCTCCTAATTGTTCATAATTGCAACTTCACATAACCCTGTTGTCTTTTTAACTTTGTATCTCAAAATTGCGTCTTTGTATCTCACAGTTGTCTATCTTTCTTAATTGTGACTTTGTCTTACAATTCTTTAGTTTAACTCTCTTTTTATTGATGCTATTCAATCAGAGAGATACAAAAAATGAAAAGCCAATATAATAGTTTCAATCTGTTAACAGAGGTCAAAAATAAATTAGTCAAATTTATATCTTACAATTCTGACTTTATATCTTGCATCTGCATCTTTTTTGTAATCTATCAGTTATATCTATTTTTCATAATTGTGACTTTACATCTTACAATTTCATCTACTTTTTCTAATTGTGACTTTTATATCTGACAATTGTGGCTTTATATATCGCAATCATTACTTCATATCTCATAATTTTTTTCTAAATTAATAGTGCATTTGTAGATCGCTGCACCCATTTGTGAATCACTCGCTGTGCATTTGTGGATTTTGAAACATTTCTAGCATCGAGACACACACCAATCCACAAATGCATGGACTCCACCCACTGTCTACTCAAGCCAATCAGATAACAGCCTCACTTCGCTGACCAATCGTAGCACGTTCTCGCTATAGCCAATCACGTTTTGCTTTACAATCAGGGCGGTCTCGTCCTGAAATAACTTCATTCATCTCCTTTGGCTCAAATAAGAAATATAAGGGCCATAAAAATTGGTATAGTAAAAATGTTTAAAATTAGATTTTGTTAGACCATTAGACTGTGTGTCAATCCAAGCCACAGGATTATAATTAATGTGCCTTTGAAAATGTCAGAGAAACAGCGCTTTAAATCACGGCTATGGGAACAATGCTGGATACAAACACGTTATGAAAGCGTCATGTTATTCAAGATGGAAAGAAAGG
>NW_015505782.1:522307-545277 GCF_001515645.1 Sinocyclocheilus grahami
CGTATTTGTGGATTGGTGTGTGTCTCGACGCTAGAAATGTTTCAAAATCCACAAATGCACAGCGAGTGATTCACAAATGAATGCCAGGCAAAGTTGTGTTTGTGACTTAAAAAGATATTTGTGAATATGTTTTTTATTTGCAAATTGCATTTTATTTATTTGTGAATTTATTTCATGTTTGTGAAATGCTAAGATTTACTTGTGGATCTCATTATATTTATTTGTCAATATGTTCAATTTTTGTTAATCTCTTTACATTTATTTGTGGATCATAATCTATTTATTTGGAATAAAGCAACAATTCTACCCCCATACATATGCCACACAGGCTATTCGATAATGTTAACCGAGGGCTAAATACTTTCAGGACTGAGGTAGTTTTCCATATTCATATACAAACTCGCATTTGTGTTCAAATCTTTCTTAATTTAAAAAAGTTAATCTGGGTAGGTGCCATGTTATGCATCAGCTACCCATATTCAGATAAAGTACCACAGGGTGTGGAAGATCTGCCAAACTAAACAGAAAGATTTCAGGAACATGACACCCACATTACATCTACCTAGAGCTGGTCTGAACCCTCAAGCACGTTTATAAATCGTTTTCATACCTTGGAAAGGCTGAGGCGAATCAGTCAGTATGTGGCATGCTTTATTGCATAAGATTTTTTGGGGCTTTTTCCTATTTTTTTATTTATAGAACTAGAGAGAGGGCAAGGGGAAAGATAGACTGAAATAATCTGAGCTTCCCGAATTACCACTAGGCCATGGCTACAGGTATAGCTTTTTGTTCAGTATTTCTCAATCTTTTTCCTGCAGAACCCCACAAGACTGCATGTTTTGGATTATTTGACACCTAATTCAGGTCACGGATGCTCTTGATGAGCTAATGAGCTAATCAGTAGAATCAGGTATGTTAAATAAGGGAGATCTAAAATATGCAGTGATGGGTTTGAGAAATGCTGCATTAGATTTACATTAAAGGTGCGATCTTTGTTTGATGCATTGCCTAAACAAGTTTTTTTTTTTTTGCGGTTTCTGCTAAGAACCAAAGTAATGTTTACCAATTCCCTGACTACAATGAGCTCTTTTGATAAAGAAAGAATCACTGAACTGGCCGAATCATCCTAGGATCGTAAAATGAATGGGTAAATACCTTGGAAAGGCTGAGGCGAATCAGTCAGTATGTTGCATGCTTTATTGCATAAGATTTTTTGGGGCTTTTTCCTATTTTTTTTATTTATAGAACTAGAGAGAGGGCAAGGGGAAAGATAGACTGAAATAATCTGAGCTTCCCGAATTACCACTAGGCCATGGCTACAGGTATAGCTTTTTGTTCAGTATTTCTCAATCCTTTTCCTGCAGAACCCCACAAGACTGCATGTTTTGGATTATTTGACACCTAATTCAGGTCACGGATGCTCTTGATGAGCTAATGAGCTAATCAGTAGAATCAGGTATGTTAAATAAGGGAGATCTAAAATATGCAGTGATGGGTTTGAGAAATGCTGCATTAGATTTACATTAAAGGTGCGATCTTTGTTTGATGCATTGCCTAAACAAGTTTTTTTTTTTTTGCGGTTTCTGCTAAGAACCAAAGTAATGTTTACCAATTCCCTGACTACAATGAGCTCTTTTGATAAAGAAAGAATCACTGAACTGGCCGAATCATCCTAGGATCGTAAAATGAATGGGTAAACAAACGCAGGGCTTAAAGGAATAGTTCACCCAAAAATTAAAATTTGCTGAAATGCACTCGCCCTCAGACCATATAAGATGTGAATGAGTTTGTTTCTTTATTATAAAAAATTGACATTACATCACTTGCTCAGCAATGGATCCTCTGCAGTGAGCGGTTTCTGCTAAGAACCAAAGTAATGTTTACCAATTCCCAGACTACAATGAGCTCTTTTGATAAAGAAAGAATCACTGAACTGGCCGAATCATCCTAGGATCATAAAATGAATGGGTAAACAAACGCAGGGCTTAAAGGAATAGTTCACCCAAAAATGAAAATTTGCTGAAATGCACTCGCCCTCAGACCTTATAAGATGTGAATGAGTTTGTTTCTTTATTATAAAAAATTGACATTACATCACTTGCTCAGCAATGGATCCTCTGCAGTGAATGGGTGCCATCAGAATAAGAGTCCAAACAGCTGATAAAAACATCACAATAATCCACAAGTAATCCATCAATTAATGTCTTTTGAAGCCAAAAGCTGCATGTTTGCGTTTTGAAGTAAAAACATCTTAATGATGGATTTGTTTCTTACAATTTATTATTGTGATGTTTTTATCAGCTGTTTGGGCTCTCATTCTGACGGCACCCATTCACTGCAGATGATCCACTGGTGAGCAAGTGATGTAATGCTACATTTCTACAAATCTGATGAAGAAACAAACTCATCTACATCTTGCATGGCCTGAGGGTGAGTATTTTCAGCGAATTAAAATTTTTAGTGAAGTATTGCTTTAAAGAACTCGAAATTCAGACTTTGACGTGACGTGACGTGACATGTGGCCAAGTATGGTGACCCATACTCGGAATTAGTGCTCTGCATTTACCCATCCAAAGTGCACACACACAGCAGTGAACACACACAAACCGTGAACACACACCCGGAGCAGTGGGCAGCCATTTATGCTGTGGCGCCCGGGGAGCAGTTGGGGGTTCAGTGCCTTGCTCAAGGGCACCTCAGTCGTGGTATTGAAGGTGGGAGAGAGCCCTGTACATTCACTCCCCCCACCTACAATCCCTGCCGGTACGAGACTCGAACCCACAACCTTTGGGTTATGAGTCCGACTCTCTAACCATTAGGCCACGACTTCCCCCAAACGCCACTTTTGGGGTGGCGTTATGTGCATTCAGCTCCTAAATACTATCTTTTTGACTTGACTTCAAAGCATCATTATAGACTTGGATTCCTTTTAACATTTTGGTGAACCAAAGTGGACCTATAGGGCATATAGGAACATTTAACCCTTTAACCTCCACTTGTAATTTCTATGTGTGTCCAGTAAGCAAAGGCCTTTGGTGCATCACAGCACACTTGAACGAGCAGCTCCTGTTGACATGACAAAGAGCTAGCACTTACGGGTCATCAGGACATCAGAGCTGATTCACAAAGGCCTGCAGGACACACACACACACACTCTTTCACACAAGCCGAGTGCAGACTCATGGGTAATTGGGCATACCATCTCAGCAGCAAGTGTCTAATAATAGGGCCATCATGTGTGTTAGATGGAAGGACGCATTGAATTAGAGCATCCCACTGAACTGTGTTAACCCATAACGTTATGACAGTGAGAGAGGGATTTAAGTATATGCTCTAAAAGCCAATAACGGGCTCCCAAGGCTCTAATGGTGATCAGGTTTACACCTGCAGGAGAGCAGGGGCAATTTTAGGGTCAGTGGATATTCAGTGCTCAGTTCAGACATCTGCAGAGGCCATAATTTTATTATTTCCAATAAAAAATTGTTGCTGTTCAAAGGTTTGGGGTTGGTAAAATAATTTTTTAAGAGTCTCTTCTGCTCACCAAGGTTGGATATATTTGATTAAAAATACAGAAAATGAAATATTATTACCATTTAAAATAATTGTTTTCTATTCAAATATATATTCAAATGTAATTTATTCCTGTGATTTCAAAAGTTGAATTTTCAGCATCGTTACTCCAGTCTTCAGTGTCACATGATCTTCAGAAATCATTCTAATATACTGATTTGCTGCTCAAGAAACATTTCTGATTATTATCAATGTTGAAAACAGTTGTGCTGCTGAATATTTTTGTGGAAACTGTGATGCATTTCATTTTTCAGGATTCTTTGATGAATAGAATGTTCAAAAGAACAGCTTTTATGTGAAATAGAGTGTTTTGTCACATTACAAATGTCTTTACTCTCACTTTTGATAAATTTTCTGCATCTTTGCGGAACAAAACTAATAATTAAAAACCCCACTGACCCCAAATTTTTACATTTTTTGAACCAAATATTGCGTAAATTTTAATTAGCGAATATGTGGTTTGGGTTGGTTCTAAATTTGATCCTAATTGAAAAATATGTATGTGCAAATCATTTGAAACATGTAAGCATTTGCACACAGGCTTTACTCACTAATACATGTGTGCATGTGATTAGTGAACGAGAACTTCAAAGAGGAGGAAGTTGAGGGTAGGATTTCCGTGAAGACTGTAGAGTTGTGATGGTTTGACTGAGTGCAGCCGTGGAAATGTTCTTCCAGTGTAAACACATCCATCATCTGCTGTATCTTCCTCACCACAGCAAGAACAGATTGAGCAAGAGGAAGAGAGCGAGGGAAAAAACAGAAGAATGATGTGACAGAGGTCACACAATCTGCTGCTTCTGAGAGAGGAAACGGTAAAATTAGAAACTCTTTTAGAGACAAGAGGGAGGGAGAAAAAGCGATCAAAGACCGTCAGACATGTGCCACCTTGAAGAAAGCAGTCAGAGGAAACCAAAGACTAAAATTCATCTCTGAAGATGCGGGAAGAGAGATTCCCCACAGAGCCCATCACGTAGGGAGTTAAAGGGACAGTTCACCCAAAAAATGAAAAGTATTTACTCATCCTCGCGTCCTTTGAAACCTGTCTATACTTTGTACCTGAATCTTTGAAAAATCTTCACCTGGTTCTTGCCATACAACAACAGGTCATAGTTTCATATCTGACGAGCTACAAAAAGGACAAAAACACCAAAAAAGCAACATACGCAAGTCATAGATAACGTTTAATCAAACAAAGTTGTTCTCCATTCCACATGTTCACAAGAATCAATTGTTTTTGGCACCATTGCCGTCAAAACCTGGTGCAGTGCAAAAAGATACCATTTTTGCAAATAAGATTACAGTAAATATTGTGAATATTTTTGGTCTCTTTTGGTCTTTCCAGCAGTGTTATTACATCACTGATATACTGTTATAGTTTTTGTTAATATTTTGAATCGTTACTTTTGTTCATTTTGTTATGATTCTAATTTTAAAGTTGTAGTTATTTTGTTGTGTTTTGTCTACAAGTAAAATAACAAATATTAAAATAAAATAACCTGGTGCAATGAAACTAGGCACAATTTTTGCAAATATAATTTCATTTTACATGGTGCTCATTTTACGTCTTTGCACCAGTGTTTAATATTGTTAGTTTTTGTTAATATTTTCAATTTTATTTTATTTTTATATTTTCTGTTTTCATTTAAATTTTAAAGTTTTAGTAATTTTTATTTATTATTATTTTAGTGTTTATATCAATATTGCATTGGCAAGTAGTTGAAATAAAATAACTTGGTGCAATAAAACTAGGCACCATTATTACAAATATGACTTTAGTAAATATCACTTTACACCAGACATCTTTGCACCAGTGTTATTTTAATATCATTGACATTCTATTATATTAGAATGTTAGAATATAAAATATTGTTAATATTTTGAGTTACATTTAAAAATATATATATATTTTCTGTTTATTTAAATTTTTACCTTTTAGTATTTTTTTTTCTTCATTTGTATTAGTTCTTTTTATAAATAGTTTTTATTAAGTGTATATATAATAGTTTATTTTTAGTTATTTTAGTACTTCAACTTTAAACAAAAATTTGAAATGTTCCACTGGCAACTAGATAAAATAAAATGTTAAATTTGTAATATTTTATTTCGGTTATTGTTCATTTTAATTCAAGTAATAAAACAGTTTTTTAAATGGTTTTAGTAACAATAATAACCGTGCTTTGCACTTTGCACAAAGCTAATATTTGACTTTAGAAGAGCTGGAGTATGGTGCAGTTCTTTTGTGTTTATAGTAATCTGACCGATGTGGTTTTTCAGCGAACTGTCGCTGAATGGAAAAGCACTCTTTCATAAGAGGTTCAGGCTGGCTCTGAGTGACAGAGCTCTGCTGGGTCGGTGTCGCTGCATTAGGCTGGGGTTTCGTCAGCGCAAACCGCTGGCTCTCCCGGGCTTCTGCTGGTAAAGGGAAAGTTTAAAAGTTAATTGCTCTGCTGTTACCTGTCAGCTATTTTCAGCAGTGGCGCATTAGCTGTAGATACTAATGAAAACTGGGGAAAGCCTAGAATCAGAGGCAGGAGAGCAACAAAAAAAAAGCACACAAACCAATGAAGACTTAAAGTCGTTGAGCCCGTTAGCGCCTGCCCATAGTATTTCTTGTACGAGAGCCACTTTTTCATTAAATGTTGAATGTATTTCTGGCAGTTTTATCATCTTGAGTGAAAGGCATTTGCATTCCATGTTTACTATTCTTCCATAGAGACCGTAATGAAATGGAATTGAATATTTTATGATTTTTTAATGATGTTTTTCCTTTAAACTGTGGAGAGAAAGTCGTGTAGCCCTCAGCATGGTCTCCACAGGACTTGGGAAAACTCTGGAAATGAGGCTCTTTCCGTGTGTCTGATTGAGACTAGAGGCCATGAGACCGCTCCAATTCCTTCTTTCTGCTTTTTGATGTTTCTTTTGTTCTATGCCTCACCCAGTTAGTCTTTTCTTGTGTTGTTCACTAACCGGGCATTCAAACCTGATCTTTTTGTTGGCCGCTTGGTTTCGGTTTCTGAAATCTCTTTTATTGTGCGTGATTTTTTGATGCACGTTATTTTGAAGGAAAATAAAAATGTTTGTTTTCTTTTCACTTTGCGAAAGCCTTCATCTTGATTTTGAAAATCAGATCTGTTTCAATTGGATGTGATTTTGTGTCTTCATTTCTCTTTCAGTAAAAACTAAAGTTGCTTTACCCTTAACTTGCACATGATTTAGATACTGTAGAGATATGGCCCGTAAACACCAGGCATAGTTCTTGACAAAAACATAAAGGCTTAATCAGCATTTATAATTTGTTTCATTTGTTGTTAGGGCTGCAAGATATATTGTTTCTGCATCGATATCGCGATGTGTGCATCCGCGATAGTCACATCACAGGATGTGCGATGTTTAGTATAGGCTACTGATCGTTATATTTATACTGATTGTTTTCTTTGCGCACACACAGACACGGTGTCTACACCGGACGTGACAGCTGTACAGAGATACCATTTCTAAATACATTTAGTAGCAGAGTTACAGCAGGCGATTTTCAGTGCTGGAAATCCATTTATCCTTTGTTGAAACTTCTGCATCGTTGCAGAGAGCGCGGGTCATGGTCGCTTAGCAATGGCAGACTCCACAAAAGCACAAGCTCCTGAGCGCTTTGGAAAGAAGGAGAAAGTGGTGCGGCTGCGTTTTCCACCCGCGACATGTGAACGCCCCAAAGTCTGTCTACACCGGACGCGACAAAGCGACCGTTGCATATCATTTGAACTTTGTGTCAGCACGTCATAAACGAGGCATCAGTTAACTGTCGGGGATTTGCTGTGTCGCGCCGCATCCAGTGTAGTCAGTCCCACAGCATCACTGATTAAAATGGGTTCATAGTATTTTGTTGCACCGTGTTAGTAGACACGGTGGGAGCCAAGCAGATGCACTTGAACACTGATTTCTGTTCACTATTTGTGCCTGAAATACTGTGCTCTGCCAGTATCCTTGTAAACACAGTTGCTTATGGCTAAGGTGAAGGTAAACAATTGAGAAAGAAAATTGATGTGTAACAGTATATTGGTTCACAGCAGTTTAATGTTCCTGTTGCTTTCTCTGTCATGAACATTAATTAAACAACAAAACACAAAGAAAATCACTTTTGTAGCTTTAACACAGATTTATTAGATTTAATTTATAGTTTAATTTACTCGCCTACAAAATCACCGATAATTTTTTTTCCAAATAGAGCTATTGAAGTCATCTGATTTTTTTTTCACATCGCAATATATATTGCAGAAAAAACGATGTTTAGTATAGGCTACTGATCGTTATATTTATACTGATTGTTTTCTTTGCGCACACACAGACACGGTGTCTACACCGGACGTGACAGCTGTACAGAGATACCATTTCTAAATACATTTAGTAGCAGAGTTACAGCAGGCGATTTTCAGTGCTGGAAATCCATTTATCCTTTGTTGAAACTTCTGCATCGTTGCAGAGAGCGCGGGTCATGGTCGCTTAGCAATGGCAGACTCCACAAAAGCACAAGCTCCTGAGCGCTTTGGAAAGAAGGAGAAAGTGGTGCGGCTGCGTTTTCCACCCGCGACATGTGAACGCCCCAAAGTCTGTCTACACCGGACGCGACAAAGCGACCGTTGCATATCATTTGAACTTTGTGTCAGCACGTCATAAACGAGGCATCAGTTAACTGTCGGGGATTTGCTGTGTCGCGCCGCATCCAGTGTAGTCAGTCCCACAGCATCACTGATTAAAATGGGTTCATAGTATTTTGTTGCACCGTGTTAGTAGACACGGTGGGAGCCAAGCAGATGCACTTGAACACTGATTTCTGTTCACTATTTGTGCCTGAAATACTGTGCTCTGCCAGTATCCTTGTAAACACAGTTGCTTATGGCTAAGGTGAAGGTAAACAATTGAGAAAGAAAATTGATGTGTAACAGTATATTGGTTCACAGCAGTTTAATGTTCCTGTTGCTTTCTCTGTCATGAACATTAATTAAACAACAAAACACAAAGAAAATCACTTTTGTAGCTTTAACACAGATTTATTAGATTTAATTTATAGTTTAATTTACTCGCCTACAAAATCACCGATAATTTTTTTTCCAAATAGAGCTATTGAAGTCATCTGATTTTTTTTTCACATCGCAATATATATTGCAGAAAAAAAAAAAAAAAATCGCAATGTGAGTTTTTTCCAATATCGTGCGGCCCTATTTGTTGTGTTTGCAGTATTGCTGTAGATTGACTTTAAACCAATGTAACTGTGAACTAAAACTAAAAATACTAAAGATGTATTTTAACTTAAAGGTGACATATCATGAAAATTAGGGGTGCTCCGATTGATTGGCTACCGATCACTATCTACCGATAATCACATTGGGATGATTGATCGGCAGTCTCTAAAAAGGCCGATCTCAAGCTGATGATGCTGCCGTGAGAGGTTTGGCATGACATGCAGCGGCACCGTCTCAGTCTCTGTCCGGCGCGGGTAAAATAATTATAATGCTGAAGGTGAGGATTTCTTCATTAAATAACTTATAAAGTAATTTGAAAACCTTGTGTGAGACATAATTTCACAAACAACGTGAGTGAATCACCGCACGTGAGCTCTCTCTCTTTCTCTCTCAAAATACGCAAATGGCTTCAAATCACCACACATTGCGTCTGTCTATAAGCGACCTGCACAGTTGACACAGGAATTGTCACTTGCACAATTGAGGCAGTCACATTGCCACTAAAGTTTATAAATTGCATTACTTTTAAATTCTTGCCAGTTTAACCATGCAGCGCTCGCACGCTCTGCTGGAGACCGTATGCTCATGCACACTCACAGCGCACACACACAATGCCAGGTTCACATTACTCCGTTTGCAGTGCATACGTGGTGCGTATTTTTTCCGCGCTCATGTTAACGAATTAAAGCATTCACACGGCACCCGGCAGTGCATTCCAGGAGCGGTGCATCTGCAGCAGTGCAGAGATCATTTTGCCACAGAGTCTATTGCTGCGCTGCAAGCGAAGAATTAAAGTAACAGCGCATTGTTTGCAGTAAATATGAACATGGATTGACATGAAAATTTAAGATTTACACCATAAATGCATATTATTAAAGTCTACTGTTTTTCACAGGCAACACATATGGCTTTTTGGCTAGGTTTAAAGGGAAAGAGCACTTTTAGATAAACAAGGCAATAATAGATGGCACTCGTGGAGGTAGGAAAACAAATTTCTTTATGAACCGCAGGATTGCTTGTAATAAAGATTTAAATGCAAAAGGAAAGGCAGTAGAGCTGACTATTTCTGTCAATGGTAAGTTTGTGATAACGTAAGAAAAGTAGTTTAAATGTTTTGCCACTTGCTTGAGCAACTTAATATATAAATTAAAGTAAATGCAAAAGTAAAAAGCATTGAATAATGTGTTGCTTATATTTATTGTGTTTAAACATGTCTGTGAAATATTGTATTATGGTACTGTGTAAAAGAAAATAATTGCAATGCTGAAAAAGCATTTTCAGTGACCATGTTTGGATTTGAAATCAAAATAATGGATAAATGTTGTGTTTGTGGTAAACAACCACGGACCAGTAGCGGACTCCTGTGTGAAAGCTGCTTCTCCTCTTACAAGAGTCACCAAAACCGTGTATCAGAAGTTTAAACTCATATGGTTTAAAACGCATGATTTCAGCGGATAAACATGATAATCAGAACGAAAACAGATGTTTTTAGCAGGTCCGAGCTGTAATGGCGCAGCTCTATTCTGGAAAAGGGGGCGGGGAGCAGCAGCTAATTTGCATTTAAAGAGACAGGCCCGATATAACAGCGTGTTTCTGCTTCCACTCAAAATAGGCATTTTCAAAATGATATAATAAATGATCTGTGGAGTATTTTGAGCTGAAACTTCACAGACACATTCTGGGGACACCAGAGACTTACATTACAAATTGTAAAAAGGGGCATAATATGTCTCCTTTAAGTTAAAAAAGTAGCAGAAATAAATGGAATAAAAAAAAAAAACTTACATTTTATTTCGTTTTGTTGTGGAGGCAAATTTCACAATTTCGTTTAGTGTGAGTACTGAAATGAATAAAACTAAAACTGAAATAAAAATTAAATAGACATTTAAAAACTAATAAAAATGACTAATTCAAATTGACTAAGACTTTGATTAAAAATGTCCTTAAACTTTCTCATTTTCGTTTAGTTTAGCACTAAAATGATGAACTGAATTTAAAAATATTATAAAAAATATTTATTATAATTATATATGTAAAAAAACTCAAACTTGTTTAAAATGTCTAAAACAACAAATCTACTAAAACTTTCAAATTTCTCAGGTATTCAAGTTGAAGTACTAAAAGGAATAAAATTGGAACTGAAATAAAAAAAGATATTTTAGACGACAAACTCCACAAAATTACTAAAACTTTCAAACAAATTGTAAAATTTCTGTTTAAAGTATTAAAATGATTTAAATTCAAATAAAATAAATAAAAGACCTAATAGACATATAAAAAAAAGACTAAAATACCACTAAATTACTAACTAATTTACACCTAAATACACCTGAAATAAACAAACAAAAACAAAAGTCTTAACTTTAACGAAAACCAAAATGGAAAATGATTAAGATAAAATAGTAGTGATACTAAAGTAACTGCTTTCTGTTTCTCCGTTTCTCTTCTCAGAATCGCCATCAGCACCTTCACAGACTTCCAGACGTCCACGCTGAGGCAGCGGCCCGACTCCGTCCTTCGTCAACAACTTGAAAATCGGCATGAAAACCAGCTAGCCCTTCCCATGAGCACCCAGCCAGCAAGCACTAACCAACTCATCAAAATGGCAGTGTGGGGTCTGTCGGCCACGTTAGGAGCGGCGGCGCTGGCTGTGGCCCAAACCGCCATGGACTGGGCACCTGAGTTTCTCTCGCAGCTCTTCTGACACCAAACGCCTCATTCCCGTGTGCCAAACAGGGTGTATTGCAATTGCAAATGTGTGTGTTAAGTGATGCAAAACACCTGGAGAGAATGAAGCTGCTGCTTATTTATTTCCGAACCATGCTTTTTTTCTTATTTATAGATTTTAGCCGTGCTAATATTGGCGAAGTGGGAGGAGTCAAACAAGGTTTTTGTAATCATAAGCATTTCTGGATGTCGTTCCATCAGCAGAATGTCAGAGAAAGTGCTCTGCTAGGCCGTTCTCAACAGCACAAATTATTAAAAGGGTTTTTTTCTGCTGAATGCCGTCAGTAGTGAGTGAAGCTCATTAAGCGGAGAAAACGGGTGAAGGCTGAAAGACCACAGAGACTCGCTGGTGAACGCAGCACTTTACAGCAACACAGTTTATTCTGGAGCCAGATCAACCTACACACACGCTTTCAGGATCCACGGCTCACTTTCAGGTCCTTCAGAAATGAACCAGTGTCCTCTGTGCACAGATTATACAGTCAATGCCTTTCTCATTCCACTCACTACACTTGGTAAAAAATGGTGTAAGAATTTACTTTGAAACTATTTTCACTGAGAAACTGCTAGTAAATTTCACAAATAATTACAAAGAAGCACCAAGTATCATTAAACATAAATTATTTTGAAGCAGAAAAACTGAAAAAGTATTTTCTTATAAAACATACTAATAATCTTTTGTTTATTTACAATACATGTTTAATTTACAGTAGTACCCTCTTAAGTGAATCATTTAGGACAGTTTATATATATATATATATATATATATATGAAATAATATTTCATAAAAAGACATGAAATAGTTCTTATCAATAACGCTTATTAATTCATAGCCTAATGCAACAATTACATATGTAAATTGTCAAAACTTTATAATTATGACGTTACATATTTTAATTTTCATGTAACAGCCAGTATTTGTATCTGTAACAATCACAAAATTATTCGGATCTGTATTCGGATAAAACCAGGTGGAACGTCGTACAGTTACTTGATAAGACCGTTATGACTATCTTTTATTTCATAGTTATCACTGAACAGGTATGCCGTGTTAAATTAAAATAATTATTAATTTCTAAAAATATATTTATCATGCAAGCAGAGAGATGTCATGACAAACGTTTAGTGATCATTTGAACACGACTGAATTCAATGCGCACATTTTCATTACGCAGAACTCTTTAAGCTAGTCTTTTTTTGAACTTCACTAAACAAATGCGCGTGTGCCACGCAAACCAGCAAAAGATAAAGATGCAAACATGTAGGCCTAGTAGAAAATGTACCTGTATCTAAGTTGATTATTAGCCTACTCTTGAGAGAGAGCTGGTTTGGTTTTTGAGTGACTGAGACGCGCAGAGACAGCAACGTGGCTGTTTGATTGGTGAGCACGCTGTGCTTATTCCATTGATTCGTATCACATCGTAGCTTAAGGTTTAAATAATTGCCTTTTAAATATATACAAATAATAGAATGTGTATGATGTATTATTATAGGTGATATTACTCTTGCCAAGCTCTGATTTCTGAGAGATGCACGGAGAGGCAACAGCAATGCGGTGTTTGATTTGCGCTCTTTTCATTCATAAAGTTTACATTCATTCACTTCACACTCTATTGCGTGACTTTAGAGGTCTGTGTATCATATTGCGCTGATCCCCTGGCTCAACTGTTATCTACCAAACACCAGACTGTGCCAGCCTCAGCCGAATATTCAGGCAGAATTATTCCTTGTCCGTTATTCGTTTTTGAAGCCATTATCCGTGCCATTCCGAATAAGGTATTCGGCTTCGGGCACACCCCTAATTATTACATTACATATTTAAATTTTACATGCAACATAGATAAAGTCATAGAAAGTAACAGCTACACGCAATATTGTAATCCTAAAATTCACGTCGTACTTGCAAACTCTGTTGCATGCATTATGGTTAATGCATGCTCGAGTAGTCGATTGTTTCCGACAGCACCGACTAGTGGTTGAAGTCAGGGGCGCAGATGGGATTTTTTAACTGGGGGGGACCAAGCTGTCAGCACTCAGCAGTCCAATTTTTTCAGTTCAGAAAAATCACCAGCTCTGTCATAGGCTATAGTATACGATCACTATGGTTACCGCTACAGGCACAATTGAGGCAGCTACCAGCTCCTCACAGGACCCCGGGGTCAGGAGTCGTAGCACATACACGCAGAGAACGTAAACGTCGGTGGCAACACCATCGTCATGTGTTTATTGACAACAGAACAGCGTAGTGAGAACGTGGGTACAAAGTAATGGTGACTGGTAGATTATTATTGTGTGTCAGCCCCGACCCAATCCTGAAGCAGTGGCGGCAATAATTAAAGGTGCACTAAGCGATTTTTGCCAAACAATGTTGATATTTGAAAGCACCAAAACAAACACGCCCATACCCCAACAGGACCTCGCCCCTATTTTGAAATCTCCGCCCCACACGTATGTACGCAACCATGGCAACGACGATCACGGAAACAAGTGAAGATGACACACAAGCACATTCAAACAAAAGCCAACACGGATAAGTTGTGTGAAACAAAGCAACGTCAACGTTACTCACCGATCAAAAAGAAATGGCACAACATTGGCGTCCGATTCGAGCCCTTCCCGCTCCTTGAGTTTCTTTCCACTGCTGGAAAGCTGCTCCGATATTTACGCGGGTCCTACCTCTTGCCTGATCGTAACTCTTCTTTTTAATGTTTTGTTTCTCTGATAGTTTCCTCTTTTTTTTTTATCTGCCATCTCTCTCTATCTATAGTCGATCTGCTAATATCCGTCCTGTGCACTCAAATTGAGCGCTCTCTTCTCTCTATCAGTACAAGACATGCCCCTTTACTGCTGATTGGCTACAAGTGTGTTTTGGGACTCGGTCAGACACTGCGGTCAAAAGTGTTTTTCAAAAATCGCTTAGTGCACATTTATGGAACGGCGGGCAGGGCCGCCACTACTTAGGCTAATGTACATAGCGGAAACCCTGATTAATCCTCTGGTTACCGATGTCGCCGGGGACGGATCGGGTCACTATGAATCTGGGGGGGTCATGTCCCCCCCGTCCCTAGTGCCATCTGCGCGCCTGGTTGAAGTAGTCGATCACTCGACTAGTCTATGCAAGCCCTAATATATATATATATATATACATATACAGTAGTCAACATTTGAAGTGGATCAAAATGTTTAATCAAAGTTGTCCTAAAACCAAAACGATGCCCGTTCTTGTCTTAGGACAACTTTGAACTTTTTGATCCACTTCAAATGTTGAGTTGACTACTGAATTGTGGTGGATTGCTTACCAATAGTAATCTGTTACTGATTACAGATTACATGATGAAAATTGTAGAAATGTGATCAAGGTTACACATTTTATGTAATATAATTTGACTACTTTTTAGATTACATCACCGGTACACTAATAATTTACACATCAATTTACTGTCGTTGTTTGAATAATTAGATGAGTCCATAAAAAGTAACTGTAATCTGATTATAAGCATTTTATTTTATTTATAAGCTCTGTTATATTGCAGCCATATGCTAAAATCATTTAAGTAAATTTTTTTCCTCATTAATGTACACACAGCACCCCATATTGACAGAAAAACACAGAATTGTTGACATTTTTGCAGATTTATTAAAAAAGAAAAACTGAAATATCACATGTGTCCTAAGTATTCAGACCCTTTGCTGTGACACTCATATATTTAACTCAGGTGCTGTCCATTTCTTCTGATCATCCTTGAGATGGTTCTACACCTTCATTTGAGTCCAGCTGTGTTTGATTATACTGATGTTTACCCTAATTTTATATTTTAGTTTTAGTCATTTTAGTACTTTTAATTTTAACTTAACTATGCTTCCCCAGTTAATCAGAACGCAATATCTAGTACATTTTTCCTGGAAAAAAAGACCTACTAGTAAAAACAAAACAAAAAAACTACAATCAACAATGATTTTACCAATTTTTTTGTACATTTTACAGTACAGTCCATTAACTTCAGAAAACAGACTAGTTTGGTTCACACCAAAATCAGTGACTAAAGCGTATCATTAATGTAATATTAATATTAATGTAATATTCACAGGTTCAGTCCTCATTCCTGAACACTTCAGCTATGTGCTTTCTTAAAAAGTCAGCTCATACCCTCACAGGCTGTGAAGTCTTCTAAAAAGAGCAATGCATATCTATCACAGTCTTGCGTTCACAGGCAGGCGGGAGAGAGTCGATCAGAGCCCGACTGACTGCAGGAAGTGATGTGAGAGCTTCCACAGCTGGCTGCCTCTATTTGTGCCTTGGGTGTTGATGAGCGGCTGTTACCAGACGGTGCCCTCAGCCGAAAATCACCACTGCCAAAAAAGGAAGACAATGTGTTTGTGTGAAGTAAGTCTTCATCCCGGCAACTTTAATGTGTTTTTAATGTGATTCAGATATTCTTGGAGAGTTTTTTTATTTCTGAGTGACTCATGAACTCTTGTATTTTGGAAGTTAGGTGCATCCGAGTCAAAATTAGCTTTGTTAATCAGAATTTAATTCAAACCAAAGTGCTATTTGTCAGGTTTGTGTTGTTATTTTTAGACAAATTAATGTAATAAGATGTTTAGAAGGAAGTTGACTTTATTCGACTGGCTGTGGAAAACTCAATCACAAGTATCATAAATACAGATTATGTAGTTTAAATGATATGACTAGAAATGGTATACTGAAAATTATTCGGATAAAATGAGTATAAATGCATACAATTATGAATGTATAGATATGTACTTAGACTAACATTGAAAAATTTGGGGTCTGTAAAGATTTTTTGTTTTTTAAAGAATTCTCTTGTGCTCACATTTATTTGATCTAAAAAATACAATTAAAATATTAAAATTGTGAAATATTATTGCAATTTCAAATAGTTGTTTTCTATGTGAATATATGTTAAAACATCATTTATTCCTGTGATGCAAAGCTGAATTTTCAGCATCATTACTCCAGTCTTCAGTGTCACATGATCTTCAGAAATCATTCTAATATGCTGATGCACTGCTCAAGAAACACTTATTATTATCAATGTTGAAAACAGTTGTGCTGCTTCATATTTTTGTGGAAACACTGATATATTTTATTTTTCAGGATTCTTTGATGAACAGAAAGTTCAAAGGAACAGCATTTATTTGAAATAGAATCCTTTTGTAACATTATCAATGTCTTCGTCGTCACTTTTCATCAATGCATCCTTGCTGAATAAAAGTATTAATTTTTTCATTACGAATACTGACTCCAAACTTTTCAACGATAGAGTATGTATACTAAAAATTATTTACAACAATTGTTTTTAATAATAAATGAATAAGTCTTGATGGTTGACAGCAAGGCAGCTCTTAGATTTGGAGCAGATCTTTTGTCTTCATTTCTAAACGGCGTGCAGTGCTGTATGTGTGAGGAGCATTGAACATTGTTGGCAGATGATCCAGCAGCTTTTGCTGTGAGAAAGAGACTTGACAGGAAAGTGATTTGGCTCTCCGGCCAAGTTTAAACAAGGTCTAGTTGGCACCTGGATGCAGTGCTGTTTGATTGGAACACAGACTGCTGTGTGTGGACATCTACTTCTGACGAAAGACTTGAACTTTTTAAAAGCTGGTCTGTTGAACAGTTCAATGGCAATATATAATGTGTTAGTTGCGGTTTACGTGTATATTTTACAATCAAACGCACTGTTTTAGTTCCTTATCATCAAAAGTGTGCACCCAAATAAAAGCTTTGCAAAAGATCAACCAGAATTAAACTGTGTACTTCTTTCAGGTTGTTTGACATAATCTATTGAATTTCAAAATGCATAAATAGACCCTAAACACCTGTATGTTAGGACAATCACACACCACAAGCCCTCACCTATTATAGTTGCATTTGGCACACTCTTAAAAATAAAGGTTCTTTATTGGCATTGATGGTTCCATGCAGAATCTTTAACATCCATGGAATCTTTCTATTCCACAAAAGGTTCTTTAGATGATTCTTCACCCTGAAAAAGGGTTCTTTTAAGAACATATCACTAAATGAAACAAAATTGTTCTTCTATTGCATCAATGAAAACCTTCTTTTGGAACCTTTTTTTTAACTTTTTTCCCATCACTTGCTCCCCAATGGATGCTCTGCAGTGAATGGGTGCCGTCAGAATGAGAGTCCAAACAGCTGATAAAAACAACAAATAATCCGCACCACTCCAGTCCATCAATTAAATGAATTTTTTTTTTTTACTTGAAAAAGCTTCTGGCTAAAATGAGAGTCCTCTATCAGTAGTATTGCTTTCTCCAGTAAAAAAAGTAATCTGGTCTGAATCAGGAGAGAAATATGCACAGATCAAACACCATTTACAAGCCAAAACAGTTCTAAACAGATATGTTGGTGGATTTTGATGTGAAAGGAAAACAGGAGATGGACTGTTTCACTGGAGGAAGTGCTATGGATTATGGACTTATATTTTTGCCAGAAGCGACAGTTTAAAGTTAAAAACATCTTAACGATGGATTTGTTTCTTACAAACACACAGCTTTTCACTTCACAAGATGTTAATTGCTGGACTGGAGTGGTGTGGATTACTTGTGGATTTTTGTGATGTTTTTATCAGCTGTTTGGACTCTCATTCTGACGGCACCCATTCACTGCGCAAGTGATACTAACTCATCTACATCTTGGATGGCCTGGTACATTTTCAGCAAATTTTCAGTTATTATTCCTTTAAAACAAGAAATCTATAGTGTGCACTAGGCTTTAGCCAGCGACTCTGTCTTTTTCCCTCCGTGGTCATTATGGCAGCGGCTTCAGTGCAGGGTTGGCGTCTTTTTTCCCAGGAGCATCTCGCTGTACAGCAAGGTCACGGAAAGCACAGCAAGAGCAGCGATAGATGCACGAGGAGAGAAAGAGACGGAGAACTACTCTAAAGGGCAGCTGGGAACTCAATGGACCCGCCAAAGGCCAGGAGAGAAGGAAACAGAGCGAATGAAGCCAAGAATCGAGGAGAGAACGGCCTACCGGGGGTCGCATTCAGCCGGAGCAGTGGGGCGGTGAATGGATGGGCGCCCGTCGAGATGGAGGGGCTGTCGATTAGATTTCTCACAGCTCAGGTAATGAAAGACTCACAGCACCCATGCAACGAAGTATCCCATCATTCCCTCTGCCAATTCTATGTTTAATGCATACCGGCATGTTTAAGCAGCGAGGCTTCTCCCGACTTTCCCCAAGAAAACTCACGGAAACTAAACTCCTGATGTGAGTGGAAATCTACGAATTTCCTGGTACTGTTGTGGGTTGGGAAGAAAACTTTAGTTTGTGTTCTGTGTTTGCAGGGGAACTTTTAAGGGGTTAAAGGTCAGAGCTTTGTGTATTGAAGATACGATTCATGAAAATTCATTTTGAACATTTGAAGATTATAAACTTCCAAATTTTAAGGCCTTTTAACTTTCAAACATGGCTTTGTAAAGCCAACAATTTGTGCTTTCCGAGGTAAAGAATATAGTTACATGAATTTCTTTAAATTTCAGTTATTTTAAAGGGGTCATATGACGTTGCTAAAAAGAACATGTTGTGTATTTGGTGTAATGCAATGTGTTTGTGGTTTAAGGTTCAAAAAAATTTTTTTTCCCACATACTGTACATTATTGTTGCTCCTCTATGCCCCACCTTTCTGAAACACGTCGATTTTTACAAAGCTCATCAGTCTGAAAAGCGAGGTCAGCTATCCAGTGCATTGTGATTGGCTGAATATCTCAAGCGTGAGACGAAAATGTTACGCCCCTTAACATACTGTGATGCCATCTACCGGCACGACGAGACAAAACCAAAAAAAGGAGTCATTTGTTGCATCCAGTGGGGACATAATTACTAATTATAATGACTTATACTGTCTTTTTACGCGTTGCATTGCGCTGCGTAAACATAAAGCCATGTCTGCATTTGTGATCGGAGAAACGACAAACAACAAGTGCAACTCTACACTGCTCAAAACTCACATTTGAATCATCAGTAGCAAATTCTTTAAATATGAAAATGAAAAAAATTGACTTACAGGGTGTGAGTCAGAAGCGCCAGACTGTCCTTGCAAAGTTGGAACTGCCCCACTTTATAGAACAGCCTTTGAGCACAGACCCATTGTAGGCTATGCAGAACTGCAGGTTCAGGAAACAGTAAAATGTGTCACACAGCGTCACACACTGCGGGTTGAGTGAGTGGCAGCGGGCTTGAGAACGGCACGGCCGGCGGGCTTGCGGCAACCACAAGTGACGACCCCGGGCTGGACTCTGCTTCGTTCACTGTGAAAGTCGATCCGGTGATCCACAGCGCAAATTTTATGTATTTCCTCAGCGATCAGCACGGATCAGCTCTAGGCATGAGGAAGTTGACTTTATTCGACTGGCTGTGGAAAACTCAATCACAAGTATCATAAATACAGATTATGTAGTTTAAATGATATGACTAGAAATGGTATACTGAAAATTATTCGGATAAAATGAGTATAAATGCATACAATTATGAATGTATAGATATGTACTTAGACTAACATTGAAAAATTTGGGGTCTGTAAAGATTTTTTGTTTTTTAAAGAATTCTCTTGTGCTCACATTTATTTGATCTAAAAAATACAATTAAAATATTAAAATTGTGAAATATTATTGCAATTTCAAATAGTTGTTTTCTATGTGAATATATGTTAAAACATCATTTATTCCTGTGATGCAAAGCTGAATTTTCAGCATCATTACTCCAGTCTTCAGTGTCACATGATCTTCAGAAATCATTCTAATATGCTGATGCACTGCTCAAGAAACACTTATTATTATCAATGTTGAAAACAGTTGTGCTGCTTCATATTTTTGTGGAAACACTGATATATTTTATTTTTCAGGATTCTTTGATGAACAGAAAGTTCAAAGGAACAGCATTTATTTGAAATAGAATCCTTTTGTAACATTATCAATGTCTTCGTCGTCACTTTTCATCAATGCATCCTTGCTGAATAAAAGTATTAATTTTTTCATTACGAATACTGACTCCAAACTTTTCAACGATAGAGTATGTATACTAAAAATTATTTACAACAATTGTTTTTAATAATAAATGAATAAGTCTTGATGGTTGACAGCAAGGCAGCTCTTAGATTTGGAGCAGATCTTTTGTCTTCATTTCTAAACGGCGTGCAGTGCTGTATGTGTGAGGAGCATTGAACATTGTTGGCAGATGATCCAGCAGCTTTTGCTGTGAGAAAGAGACTTGACAGGAAAGTGATTTGGCTCTCCGGCCAAGTTTAAACAAGGTCTAGTTGGCACCTGGATGCAGTGCTGTTTGATTGGAACACAGACTGCTGTGTGTGGACATCTACTTCTGACGAAAGACTTGAACTTTTTAAAAGCTGGTCTGTTGAACAGTTCAATGGCAATATATAATGTGTTAGTTGCGGTTTACGTGTATATTTTACAATCAAACGCACTGTTTTAGTTCCTTATCATCAAAAGTGTGCACCCAAATAAAAGCTTTGCAAAAGATCAACCAGAATTAAACTGTGTACTTCTTTCAGGTTGTTTGACATAATCTATTGAATTTCAAAATGCATAAATAGACCCTAAACACCTGTATGTTAGGACAATCACACACCACAAGCCCTCACCTATTATAGTTGCATTTGGCACACTCTTAAAAATAAAGGTTCTTTATTGGCATTGATGGTTCCATGCAGAATCTTTAACATCCATGGAATCTTTCTATTCCACAAAAGGTTCTTTAGATGATTCTTCACCCTGAAAAAGGGTTCTTTTAAGAACATATCACTAAATGAAACAAAATTGTTCTTCTATTGCATCAATGAAAACCTTCTTTTGGAACCTTTTTTTTAACTTTTTTCCCATCACTTGCTCCCCAATGGATGCTCTGCAGTGAATGGGTGCCGTCAGAATGAGAGTCCAAACAGCTGATAAAAACAACAAATAATCCGCACCACTCCAGTCCATCAATTAAATGAATTTTTTTTTTTTACTTGAAAAAGCTTCTGGCTAAAATGAGAGTCCTCTATCAGTAGTATTGCTTTCTCCAGTAAAAAAAGTAATCTGGTCTGAATCAGGAGAGAAATATGCACAGATCAAACACCATTTACAAGCCAAAACAGTTCTAAACAGATATGTTGGTGGATTTTGATGTGAAAGGAAAACAGGAGATGGACTGTTTCACTGGAGGAAGTGCTATGGATTATGGACTTATATTTTTGCCAGAAGCGACAGTTTAAAGTTAAAAACATCTTAACGATGGATTTGTTTCTTACAAACACACAGCTTTTCACTTCACAAGATGTTAATTGCTGGACTGGAGTGGTGTGGATTACTTGTGGATTTTTGTGATGTTTTTATCAGCTGTTTGGACTCTCATTCTGACGGCACCCATTCACTGCGCAAGTGATACTAACTCATCTACATCTTGGATGGCCTGGTACATTTTCAGCAAATTTTCAGTTATTATTCCTTTAAAACAAGAAATCTATAGTGTGCACTAGGCTTTAGCCAGCGACTCTGTCTTTTTCCCTCCGTGGTCATTATGGCAGCGGCTTCAGTGCAGGGTTGGCGTCTTTTTTCCCAGGAGCATCTCGCTGTACAGCAAGGTCACGGAAAGCACAGCAAGAGCAGCAAGAGATGCACGAGGAGAGAAAGAGACGGAGAACTACTCTAAAGGGCAGCTGGGAACTCAATGGACCCGCCAAAGGCCAGGAGAGAAGGAAACAGAGCGAATGAAGCCAAGAATCGAGGAGAGAACGGCCTACCGGGGGTCGCATTCAGCCGGAGCAGTGGGGCGGTGAATGGATGGGCGCCCGTCGAGATGGAGGGGCTGTCGATTAGATTTCTCACAGCTCAGGTAATGAAAGACTCACAGCACCCATGCAACGAAGTATCCCATCATTCCCTCTGCCAATTCTATGTTTAATGCATACCGGCATGTTTAAGCAGCGAGGCTTCTCCCGACTTTCGCCAAGAAAACTCACGGAAACTAAACTCCTGATGTGAGTGGAAATCTACGAATTTCCTGGTACTGTTGTGGGTTGGGAAGAAAACTTTAGTTTGTGTTCTGTGTTTGCAGGGGAACTTTTAAGGGGTTAAAGGTCAGAGCTTTGTGTATTGAAGATACGATTCATGAAAATTCATTTTGAACATTTGAAGATTATAAACTTCCAAATTTTAAGGCCTTTTAACTTTCAAACATGGCTTTGTAAAGCCAACAATTTGTGCTTTCCGAGGTAAAGAATATAGTTACATGAATTTCTTTAAATTTCAGTTATTTTAAAGAGGTCATATGATGCTGCTAAAAAGAACATGTTGTGTATTTGGTGTAATGCAATGTGTTTGTGGTTTAAGGTTCAAAAAAATTTTTTTTCCCACATACTGTACATTATTGTTGCTCCTCTATGCCCCACC
>NW_015505782.1:545555-554241 GCF_001515645.1 Sinocyclocheilus grahami
ATTTTTTTTTCCACATACTGTACATTATTGTTGCTCCTCTATGCCCCACCTTTCTGAAACACGTCGATTTTTACAAAGCTCATCAGTCTGAAAAGCGAGGTCAGCTATCCAGTGCATTGTGATTGGCTGAATATCTCAAGCGTGAGACGAAAATGTTACGCCCCTTAACATACTGTGATGCCATCTACCGGCACGACGAGACAAAACCAAAAAAAGGAGTCATTTGTTGCATCCAGTGGGGACATAATTACTAATTATAATGACTTATACTGTCTTTTTACGCGTTGCATTGCGCTGCGTGAACATAAAGCCATGTCTGCATTTGTGATCGGAGAAACGACAAACAACAAGTGCAACTCTACACTGCTCAAAACTCACATTTGAATCATCAGTAGCAAATTCTTTAAATATGAAAATGAAAAAAATTGACTTACAGGGTGTGAGTCAGAAGCGCCAGACTGTCCTTGCAAAGTTGGAACTGCCCCACTTTATAGAACAGCCTTTGAGCACAGACCCATTGTAGGCTATGCAGAACTGCAGGTTCAGGAAACAGTAAAATGTGTCACACAGCGTCACACACTGCGGGTTGAGTGAGTGGCAGCGGGCTTGAGAACGGCACGGCCGGCGGGCTTGCGGCAACCACAAGTGACGACCCCGGGCTGGACTCTGCTTCGTTCACTGTGAAAGTCGATCCGGTGATCCACAGCGCAAATTTTATGTATTTCCTCAGCGATCAGCACGGATCAGCTCTAGGCATGATGAAGCGGATATCGTCCTCTTTTGGAAGACCAAACAAAGTAGTTTCGCTTTCACACGAAACACACGGCAACAACAATACTACAGCGAGAATAAAAGTTACGCCTTCTTTCTTTGCGTGAACATTTGGGCGGCGTTATGCAAATCTTCCCACATAGTGAGGTAGACATGTGGGGGCGTGTTAGAACGAGACGTTTTAGGTAGGTGTGGTTGACTCTTAACTTTTATAAAGAATATCTCTTTGGATTTGAGGCTTTAGTCTTTGCAACTTTACAGATCTTCTTTATGCACCAAGAGCTTGTAACACTCCAAAGAGAAAGGAACAATTGAAATAGTATCATATGACCCCTTTAATTCCTTTCATCCAAATTAAAGTTTGCTACCTTCAATTTAGGCACTGAATTGAAATTGAAAAGACTTTCAGTTCTGAATGTCAGTCGACAAATTTAGCTTTTCTAGTTAAAATGTATATATGAGTTTGTTCAATTATGAACTCAAAAAAATTTTAAAAACTCACATTTTGTCTTACTGCACCTGTAGATTTTTTACTTGTTTATATTTACAAGCCCGACAAAATATAGCTGTTTTAAAGACGCAGTCTATGAAAAATCATTTTGAATGTGTGAACTTATAAACCTTCAAACTTGAAGGCCTTTTATGTTGTTGTTTTTTTCTTACATTTTCAGACAAGTCTTTATAAAGTCAACATTTAATGTTGATAATTTTTTTCTAGTTAAAATTATGTTTACAAATGTAATTATTTTATTTATTTAAATTCTGCTTTCTTGCACTCAAATTTTATTTATCTACCTCTTTTTGGAACTGATTTGAAATTTAAATTTTTTTTAAAATGTCACAGTTAAAAAAAAAAAACCTTCTTCTTTTTTTCGCAAATTGTATTTTGAATATGTATTTTATCTTACTGCACCTGCAGATTTTATACTTACAAGCTGATAAGATGCTACAATGCGTTTTCATAAATTGTATTTTAAATATGTATTGTCACGTGTAGAATTTTACACTTGTTTACACTTACAAACCAAACAAAATACACTTGTATTAAAGGTATAATCTGAAAACTCATTGTAAAAGTTTGCATCTGTAAACCATCAAACTTTAAGGTATTTTAAGCTTTTATCTTTCATTGTTTTAAAAAGTCAGTATTTCAAGTTGATAGTTTTTTTTCTGTTAAATTATTTTTCCAGTTAAAAATTCTGGTTAAACTTTAAGGTGTTTTAGGCTTTTTTAAACTTTCAAACAAAGATTTAAGTCAAGTCAACATTGAAAGACCTTTTACAGTTATATGAATTTCTTTCCATTTCATTTCATTTTAATTCCACTTCCTTGCACTGAATTTTAAGTCTGCTACCTCGGTTGAAGTTTAAAAAGGTTTCTCCATTCAGTTCTGAATGTCATAATATCATATGCAATAAATTGCTTTATAAGTAAGCGTTATAAACTACGTTTTTCTGGTTTGACAGATTTTTAGATATTTCAACTGAACAACTGCTATCCAAATATACTTAAAAATTAGATTGTTTTGCAGTGTAAGTTAAATGTTTGTGAATGTTTGTTGCAATGCATGCTGTGATTGTCTTAATGCAAAAGATTCACTGGATGTTGCGTAAAAATTTGGCTCAATGTTGGAAAATCCTGGTGTCTGACTTTGTATGTTAAAAAGCAATAAAGAATGATACTAGCAACTCCAACCTCATAGGCTCGATTCCTACAGAATGCATGAACTAATCAAATGTAAACCCTGAATGCGATGTAGCTGAGTCAATTTGGATAAAAACATATGCAAAATGCATAAGAGTACATGTAAAATGTAGTCTATGTAATGTAATGCTGTCTATGTAGGTCACTCACTAGGTTTTGCAACACAATCTATTGACTCAATCTCTGTTTTTTTCTCTGCTAAACTTTCTAAACTGAGTCCCATCAGTATGAGTTATCCGGACCTGACACTTAGATTTCAATAAAACCCCTACAGACCGGTTTTGAATGTCACGTTCGCTTTGTGCCTTTTGTGCACGCATCCCGGCCAGCGTTGCACACCTTAAAAATGTAGCGAGACTCATTTCAGTGAATTGAGACACCAACGCAGGGCATTACGGGATGCCACGGAGCATGATGCAAACTGCCTGTAATGAAAGCAATGATGCTCGTTATCCGGACCTGACACTTAGATTTCAATAAAACCCCTACAGACCGGTTTTGAATGTCACGTTCGCTTTGTGCCTTTGTGCACGCATCCCGGCCAGCGTTGCACACCTTAAAAATGTAGCGAGACTCATTTCAGTGAATTGAGACACCAACGCAGGGCATTACGGGATGCCACGGAGCATGATGCAAACTGCCTGTAATGAAAGCAATGATGCTCGCGCAGCTTGTATCCCGTCAGGGCGTTCGGGTCGCCTGTAAGGCATGCCAGACCAGAGGCAAATGTTTTAAACGTGTCCCATTTCTTAGAGCATGCATTTATGTATGAGCGCAAGCCATAAACCTCTGTACGGAGTCAGTGACACGGAACGGCACGCGTGTAGCGCGCTTTACCATGCACCGCATGTTCGGCGGGAAGACGATGTCTGTGACTCACTGTGGCCTCGGTGACGGAGGGAGACATTAAAACAAAGCACACGCGATTGCATGCTTCAGAACGAGCAGCCTCCGGTTCAGCACTGCGCTGATTGAAGCACTTGTCAATTACAGGTCAAACTGTGTGCTTTTAGCTGAGTGTGTAAACTGAGTAAAGGCCTCTTTGTTTACTGGCAGTTTGCTGTTGGAATCCTTCAGCCTGCAGACTTGTAATTATTTGTGCAATTCACTAGAAATTTCTGGGTGAAAATTCAGAGTAAACCCCATACCAGAAGTAACTCCGTGTTTAGTGTTTATTTGTTAATCTTTTTACATGTTGCATTGCAAAAAATGTGTTTTAATTAATAGGTCTACACACGAAAAATGGTGCAGAAACAATTTTCACACAGAACTTGCGATAGTAAATTTCACAAACAAGTAGGCTACAAAGAAAAAACAAAAGTGAAATTTTGATGTAGAAAACTCAAAGGGTATTTTCTTGTAAAATGTACTACAATAATCTGTTTTACTTACAGCTTCAACTTTTTTAAATCAGTGAACAGGTGTTTTTTTAATACTTTTTACTTTTAATGATTTTTAGGGCTGTCAAGCGATTAATTGCATCAAAAAATAAATCCTGTTTACATAGTACGTGTGTGTACTGTGTATATGTATATAAATACACACATACATGTATATATTTTAAAAGTATATATATATATATATATATACACTATTTATAATTATATAAATGCAACTATTTTATATAAATATAAAATTTTTCTTAAACATTTACATGCATGTGTGTATATATATATATATATATATATATATATATTTATTTATTAGTCATTCATTCGATTCGAACGGCTGATTCATTCAGGAATGAAGTAAATGGCTCTCTTTATGAATGGGCCTTTGAATCACTGATTCACATGATTCGTTCAAAACGCAGATTCACTCAGAAACTAAACACCGCTGTGTTGCTCACAGACACACAACAATTCTGTTATGGCTTTAAAGGTAATATGTTCCCTGCAAAATTGTGCAAAACACATAATATTGTGTTTAAAATATAACGCAATATCAACTTCTTATTTACTGAACTGTTGTATAAACCACATTATCACTCGTGGTATTCGGACAAACAGCACTCATCTGATATTGCTCTGGCTGCTGGTGTGATACTGATATCGCTTATCGTTTGATACAAATATGAGACAAAACACATACAGGGGCATTTTTGCACCAATATCTTGAATTTTAGGGCATAACTGGATTTATGGAGTTGTTGCCCTGCATCATAATTGTCAACAGTGAACTGAACTGTATGAATTGTAAGATGACATACAGGTCTGGGGGCGGGGCCAGTGCATTAACTACGTTAAAATATTTTAATCGCATTATTTTTTCCATAACTAATTAAGTTAACGCGTTATACTGACAACCCTATTATATATACATAAATATACACAGTACACAAAACTTTATTATGGATGCATTTAATCACAATTAATTGTTTGACAGCCCTAGTATTTTTTTTCTATATTGATACATCATAAACTACTTTTATACTTACAAACAAGACCAACTTTAAGACACTTTAAGCTGTTTTCTAACTTTAGAACAAAAGCCAAAATTTAAATTTGACAGTTTTTGCTTTTCTAGTTAAAAAATAATCACATTTCTTTACATTTCAATTAATCTTAATTCTGTTTCCTTATATCCATTTTAGAGTTTTCCACCTCAATTCATGAACTGAAGTTGAAATTAAAACGGCTTTCTCAATTCAATTTTGAATGTCATAATATCTCATGCAATAAGCTGCTTCAAAAGTAATTTTTCCAGTTTATATGATTATAAGATAATTTAACTGGGACATTAGACAGAAATACAGATCAGACTGTGTTTTTAGGCGAGTGTGTAAATGCCAGCAACCGAGTAAACAGCAAGGCTTCTTTGTTTGTTTACTGGCAGCTCGCCGCGGGAATCCTTCAGTCTGCAGACGTGTAATTCAGATTTAATGTACTGGCCAGAGACCAAAGACTGCAGGTAATGGCTTACGCAGTCAAGTTGCTGTGTTAGTTACTCGAAAAGAGTGACACAAGGAGATGTGAGCGCTGCAAATACTTCTCACAGACGCATTTTAAAGCCTCACTGGCACTCTCATGGTGTGAAGACTGTTGTTAAAGGTCGACAGCATGATTATACTGCCGTCTAATGCCTTGCTTTTTGATTATAGTGGGTTTACCTGTTGATAAATGCTCTGATGGTACTGGTGGACTATACACAACTGGCCATAGCATTTGAAAAGCTGATCACAGATTAAATGTGTAATACGAGATGTGATACAAATTGTACAGAAACCAGTTTTCTTTAGATTTCTTTGGAGAAATGTAGCATTACATCACTTGGATCCTCTGCAGTGAATGGGTGCCGTCAGAATGAGAGTCCAAACAGCTGATAAAAACATCGCAATAATCCACCCCACTCCAGTCCATCAGTTAATATCCTGTGAAGTGAAAAGCTGCGTGTTTGTAAGAAACAAATCCATCATTAAGACGTTTTAAAAAATATATATTTTTTTACACTTCAAACTGTTGCTTCTGGCAAAAATAGTCCATAATCCTTAAAGGGGTCGTATGATGCGATTTCAAGTTTTCCTTTCTCTTTGGAGTGTTACAAGCTGTTCGTGAATAGATGAGATCCCTGAAGTTGCAAAGACTAAAGTCTCAAACCCAAAGAGATATTCTTTATCAAAGTTAAGACTCGTCCACGCCCTCCGAAAACGGCTCGTTTAAACACGCCCCCACATGTCTACCTCACTATGTGGGAAGATTTGCATAACGCCGCCCAAATGTTCAAGCAAAGAAAGAAGGCGTAACTTTATTGTTGCTGCCGCTGCCGCGATGCAATGCGTAAAAAGACAGTATATGTCATTATAATCCGTAACTGGATGCAACAAATGCCTCGTTTATAATGGGTTTTAATGTTTTTGTCTCGTCGCTCCAGCTGGACAGGCATCACAGTATGGTGAGGGGCGTAACATTTCTGTCACACGCTTGAGGTATTCGGCCAATCACAACACACTGGATAGCTGGCCAATCACAGCACACCTCGCTTTTCAGACCGATGAGCTTTGTAAAAATCGACACGTTTCAGAAAGGCGGGGCATAGAGGAGAAACAATAATGTACAGTATGTGGAAAATAATGTGTTTTTTGAACCTTAAACCGCATAAACACATTTCATTACACCAAATACAAAAAATAATGTTATTTTTTAGCAACATCATATGAACCTTTAATGTCCACTTCTCACATCAATATATACCTACATATAGGCCTATTTTGTATTAATTTTTTTACTGTTTTTGCTTGTAAGCTGGGCTTGATCTGTGCATATTTCTCTCCTGATTCAAATTAGATGATTTTTCACTGGAGAAAGCAATATTATGGATTTTATAATATTGTAATATGTTACAATGTATACAATATTATAATATTAACAGTTTGAAGTTAAAAACATCTTAAAGATGCATTTGTTTCTTACAAACACGCAGCTTTTGGCTTCTAAAGACGTTAACTGATGGACTGGAGTGGTGGATTACTTGTGGATTATTGTGAAGTTTTTATCAGCTGTTTGGACTCATTCTGACGGCACCCATTCACTGTAGAGGATCCATTGGTGAGCAAGTGATGCAATGCTGCATTTCTCCAAATCTGTTCCAATGAAGAAACAAACTCATCTACATCTTGGATGGCCTGAGGGTGAGTACATTTTCAGCAAATGTCATCTTTACGTGAACTATTTCTTTAAAAAAAGTATTGCATCTGTAGCTTAGCACTTTTCGTGTTTCTCCTACTGTACATAAAGTGTTTAAAATGAGTTTGAAACTAACCTTTTGGAGCTTGCGTGCTTGATATTAAACAGTCAAGACATCTGACATCTGTGTCACACTCTCACCTGTTTTGTACCCGTTTCTGTTGGTAATTTGCAATCACATTCATTTGCAAGAACTAAAACTGTTGGCTACGCAACACCGAAGGGATGTTGACAATAGCGCTCTTTTTATAACAGCAGGTGAGGAGAGTGAGAATCCAGAGAGAGTGACAGAAAGCCAAGACGCTGAGCGACTTGCGTCGATGGCATCTCCTCGATGAGTTTCTTCCTCCCATATTGCCCAGCCCACAGGTATCATTACAGTCTTAATGAAGATAATATTCCTAACACTCAATACCCCATGCCAGAAAAAGCCCCTCACGCAAAATCCATTATCCAGACATCTTAGATAATGGGATTCCACTTCCCCGGCTCGGCTTGCAGCCCTGCAGAGTGGCCGTAATAGACTTATAATCAGTTTTTATCATTATTTCTCCCAGTGCTCCAACGTGTCTGCTATGCTACGCCACGATGATCTGCTCTTGGTGCGAGATGTATCACTGTTCCAGACCGATCGTGGTGGGGGGCGGAAGTAGGTGGAAGTAACCGAACTGAAGGCCAAACGCTAAAGCCGAACACATGTAACCATCTGGTGCGGAGAGCAGAGGTTGAGCAGAGGCCCGGTTGGGGCCAGGTGTCTGTCATACTCGCTCTGTGTCAGCTGGAGAGAGATGAAGTGCTCAGGACAGCCTGGCCAGAATCTGGAGCACAGCTCAACAGAGGGACAGACACAGACTTACTGAGACTTCAGTGCTGCAGTCATAGCAGGCCTTTATACTACTGGGAAAACCATTTTTATAATAATAATAATAATAATAATAAATACTTTGACAGTAAAGTAATAAATATATTGATTTGTGTAATATTTTATAATTTAAATAATACAAATATTTTGATGAGGATTATTTGTATTATTATTATTATTATTAATTTTTTATTTTTATTATTTTTATTATTAATATTATTAAATACTACTTTATTACAGTAGTTAATAATAATATTTATTGATGATTAATTTTTTTTTGACATTTTTTAGAATTTAATTAAAAGAAAATAATAATAATAATAATTTTGATGTGATTATTATTAATTGTTTAATTTTTGTAATTTAAATGAAAAATGTTATAATAATAATAATGTTATGTTATAATTGTATCATTTTTTATGTTATAACATTTTTTATAATTATAATAATATTTAAAAAAAATTCATTTTATAGTGCAATAATAAGAAATGTGTGTCTGTCTGTCTGTCTGTCTGTCCGTGTGTGTGTGTGTGTGTGTGTGTGTGTGTGTCTGTCCTTCTGTCTGTCTGTGTGTGTGTGTGTGTGTGTCTGTCCTTCTGTCTGTCTGTCCTTCTGTCTGTGTGTGTGTGTGTGTGTGTTCTTTTGTCTGTCTGTCTGTGTGTGTGTG
>NW_015505782.1:554279-554637 GCF_001515645.1 Sinocyclocheilus grahami
TTGTCTGTCCGTGTGTGTGTGTGTGTGTGTGTGTCCTTCTGTCTGTCTGTCATCTGTCTGCCTGTCCGTCCGTCCGTCCGTCTGTTTGTCCGTGTGTGTGTGTGTCCTTCTGTCTGTCTGTCATCTGCCTGTCCGCCTGTCCGTCCGTCCGTCCGTCTGTCTATCTGTCATCCGTCTATCTATCTATCTATCTATCTATCTATCTATCTATCTATCTATCTATCTATCTATCTATCTATCTATCTATCTATCTGTCTGTCTGTCTGTCCATCTGTCCATCTGTCCATCTGTCTGTCTGTCTGTCTGTCTGTCTGTCTGTGCGTGTGCGTGTGTGCGTGTGTGTGTGTGTCTGTGTGTC
>NW_015505782.1:558302-559032 GCF_001515645.1 Sinocyclocheilus grahami
TTGTCTGTCCGTGTGTGTGTGTGTGTGTGTGTGTCCTTCTGTCTGTCTGTCATCTGCCTGTCCATCCGTCCGTCCGTCCGTCTGTTTGTCCGTGTGTGTGTGTGTCTGTCTGTCTGTCCATCTGTCTGTCTGTCCATCTGTCCATCTGTCCATCTGTCCGTCTGTCTGTCTGTCTGTCTGTCTGTGCGTGTGCGTGTGTGTGTGTGTGTGTGTGTGTCTGTATGTCCTTCTGTCTGTCTGTCTTGTCTGTCTGTGTGTGTGTGTGTGTGTCCTTTTTTCTGTCTGTCTGTGTGTGTGTCCTTCTGTCTGTCGTCTGTCTGTCCGTCCGTCCGTCCGTCCGTCCGTCTGTCTGTCCGTGTGTGTGTGTCTGTCTGTCTGTCTGTCCATCTGTCTGTCTGTCTATCTGTCCGTCTGTCTTTCTGTGTGTGTGTGTGTCTGTATGTCCTTCTGTCTGTCTGTCTTGTCCGTCTGTGTGTGTGTGTGTGTGTCTTTCTGTCTGTCTGTCTGTCCACCTATCTGTCCGTCTGTCCGTGTGTGTGTCTGTCTGTCTGTCTGTCTGTCCATCTGTCCGTCTGTCCGTCTGTCTGTCTGTCTGTGTGTGTGTGTGTGTGGGTGTGTCTCTGTATGTCCTTCTGTCTGTCTGTCTGTCTTGTCCGTCTGTGTGTGTGTGTGTGTTTGTCTTTCTGTCTGTCTGTCTGTCCACCTCTCCCTCCGTCTGTCCGTGTGTGTG
>NW_015505782.1:559188-565935 GCF_001515645.1 Sinocyclocheilus grahami
TATCTGTCTGTCTCTGTCTGTCTGTCTGTGTGTGTGTGTGTCTGTCTGTGTTTGTCCGTGTGTGTGTGTGTCTGTCTGTCTGTCCATCTGTCTGTCTGTCCATCTGTCCATCTGTCCATCTGTCCGTCTGTCTGTCTGTCTGTCTGTCTGTGCGTGTGCGTGTGTGTGTGTGTGTGTGTGTGTCTGTATGTCCTTCTGTCTGTCTGTCTTGTCTGTCTGTGTGTGTGTGTGTGTGTCCTTTTTTCTGTCTGTCTGTGTGTGTGTCCTTCTGTCTGTCGTCTGTCTGTCCGTCCGTCCGTCCGTCCGTCCGTCTGTCTGTCCGTGTGTGTGTGTCTGTCTGTCTGTCTGTCCATCTGTCTGTCTGTCTATCTGTCCGTGTCTGTGTTTTTGTTCTGTTTGTGTGTTTTTTTGTGTGTGTGTGTGTGTCTTTCTGTCTGTCTGTCTGTCCACCTATCTGTCCGTCTGTCCGTGTGTGTGTCTGTCTGTCTGTCTGTCTGTCCATCTGTCCGTCTGTCCGTCTGTCTGTCTGTCTGTGTGTGTGTGTGTGTGGGTGTGTCTCTGTATGTCCTTCTGTCTGTCTGTCTGTCTTGTCCGTCTGTGTGTGTGTGTGTGTCTGTCTTTCTGTCTGTCTGTCTGTCCACCTATCCGTCCGTCTGTCCGTGTGTGTGTGTGTGTGTCTGTGTGTGTCTGTATGTCCTTCTGTCTGTCTGTCTTGTCCGTCTGTGTGTGTGTGTGTCTGTCTTTCTGTCTGTCTGTCCGCCAGTCTGTCTGTCCGTCTGTCTCACTCCTTCCTCAGACGCTGTTTGTTCGTCTGCTGTGTTTCACTGAATATAATGAATGTAGACTGGCATTTGGTGGTTTCATTAGCACTGACTCTAATCTCGTCTGTAGTGAATTTCAGATACGCAACACTGAACCTGCAGATAGGATGTTTCTTTCTGATGCAGGTTCTCCGTCACTCTTGTCCCAGTGACCGAACCCAGGATTTCAGGACAGGAACAAGCTGCTGCGCCAGGAAAGCGTGGGAAGATACTAATAATTTAAATACATCATTTAAATCATTTATCTAAAATATATAGTTTTATTTTTAAGTATATTGTTGTTGTTTTTTCTGATTAAAAAGTATTTAAATTGATTACTAATTATATTTAAAATAAACTGAATTTAATTTAGTTCTTTGAAAAATCTTAGTAACTCAATTGGCAACAAAATGTATATATTAAAAACTTAAAAAAAAAAATTATGATTAAAATGTATTTAATTGTAATAACTGACAGCATTCTTTAATCAGATTGTCATTATAGTCTGATGTTGTTTTAGAATTCACTTATGTATTCTTAATTGACATCAAACTTTATAAGATTTTAAGCATGTAAAATCATTTTTTATTTAGTTTTGAAATTGACATTTTGAAATTTAAATAGTTTTATTTATTTATTTTTTGCAAATCTGGGAAATGAAGTTAAGTCAAGCCAACAACAGCTTGTAGAAAGTATCTCAGCTCCTTCACACTGGCTTATGAAGGAAGAAGCTGCATGAAGTTATTGCGCTGCCATGTCTCCTAATTCTTTAACCTCTTCCTGCAGGATCGCATTGGCAGATGTAACCTCAAACTTAATGGTCGCAAAGAGAGCGAGAAGAGCAAAATAGAAATGCCACACCGTGGTGAGTTCACAAGCGTGATTGATTCAGATCTCATCTACATCTCACAGCAGAAGACCAACGAGACGCGCACAAACCTGAAAACAGTAAATCCTCAGACACATTCACAATCGCTTCGACTTGACGGTAACCCGTTTAAGTGGAAGTAATGAACTTGTTTCTGTCCGTGTGTTTGGCTCGAGGGCCGGTTAGACTCTGTGTGATGAGTAATGAACAGTGCTTTCTGAGGAAATATCCACACAGACGCTCTCTGCGCTTTGATTCACGTCAGCCGCGTTCACACTGCAGCTAAATACACTCCTCGCTCCTGTTTGGAGCATTTAAGTGCGTTTCAGCTCACACAGTTTGGTTTTTACAGGTGCTAGTGATAACTGAATTTACATTAAACCTGTCGAGTGTGAACAGAGCATTGCATACATTTTAATAATCACACTGTTGTCACTGTGGCCCAGAAAGTGACAATTCTCATGAAAACGTGTGTGTCTCTTCTTCTGAAGTGAGATGGAGGTACATATTTTAACAGATTTTTCATATTATAGAATATTTTGCCAGTCTTATTTTGCCAAAATTTAGTCTACCTATTTTCTTTGTCTGCTGTCTATGAATAAAATGTGTATCTATCTGTCTGTCCGTCCGTCCGTCCGTCCGTCCGTCCGTCGTTCTATCTATCTGTGTGTTTGTGTGTGTTAATAATATTAATATTAAAAAAAATATTATATATAATTGTTTTAAATCTTGGTCTAAATTGAATTTTTTTTCACAATTTTAGATTTCTTTCTAAAGATTTTCTTTATCTCAATTTATGTATTTAAAAAATCATTTTGTAGCCTTTTTCTCTGCTGTCTTTAAATATTAACTTGAACACATTATATAATTATAGTCTGAAGTTATATATAAATATGTAATTCTTTGAAAAATCTTAGTTTTCTCAATTGGTATGTTAGATTTCCTTATCTATTTTTGTATCTTTATTTAATTTAATTTAATTATTTAAGCACATCTTGTGTTATTGGTTGTATTTCTTGTTTTTAGGTCACTTTGTCCAAGATATTTATTTATTTAAACTTTTATCCAAATGTGTGTCTTTGTATGTGTTACAGTGAACAGTCTTTTTGGAGACTAACAGTGTGATTTTATTTATTTATTTGACAGTTTCTGCTGTCCTTGAAAGTTGACGTGACGTCATTTCCCTGCGGTTTCATCTAAAATTCACTGCCAGAGCTCATGTACATCCGGAGCGGCCCTTTTCCAGAAGAACGCAAATGCTAACTGAGGCTTTCTCCAGGTATTGTGATGAACGGCCATCCTGATCCTCATCTTAGTTCCTCAGTGAAGTTTAGCTTCATCTCTGTCTGACCCCGATGATCACTTGTAATTGTTTCAGATTCAGACTACAGTCCGACAGTAACTGTTATTAACCTTATTGCAGACGGAAACGACCTCAATTCCACAAGTGACTGACATCTGCTGGCCTCCAAACACCCAGCAGCACACACATTAATGTTCTTCAGTCAGACTTTTGTTTGTTATAAGTGTTGCTGTTTCCCATTACCCACGTTTCCATCCAGAACCGACTCTATCCTCTCAGCCCGCTTGAATTTGTACATTTATTTATGAGCCGATCTCTGTTCATTAACTATAATGTAAATAATCCTGTGATGCCCGGCGGCAGAAAAATGGCTCCATTGCGCGTCATTATGAAGCTCTGGCGGGTGTGGGCAGATATGGAGTGTGAGAGGTCAGGATCGGTGTGTGTGTGAAGCATGTTGTTCAGGGCGAACAGCGTGACTGCCACAGACCGTAGAGGATCATTACAGAGGCAGCGGCTCTCAGAAAGTGCCACATTCATCACACACTATCCTTTCAGAAACCTTTTAATGAATCCCTTGTTTATTTCCCCAGTCCTTCTCGTTTAACCGTCTGCTTATTCAGAGAAAAGCACAAGTGTTCGCTTTTAAGTCAGCTTTCAGAAGAGTGAATATACATTTTTTTATTTAGTTTATTTCTTTAAAGTCTTTAGTTGGATAAATAGCTTTTAATAGAAGCATCTGATAAATAAATAAATATATATTTATATAATATTTATTAATATGTATAAAATAATACATTAAAAAATATATATAAAATGTAATTTAAGCATTTACTGTCCTTGCCTCATAAGTATAAATAACAATATATTAGTGCTGTCAAACGATTAATCATGATTAATCGCATTCAAAATAAAAGTATTTGTTTACATAATATATGAGTGTGTGCTGTGTATATTTATTATATATATACAGTGGGTACGGAAAGTATTCAGACCCCCTTAAATTTTTCAGTATTTGTTAAAACACATGCATGTTTCTAAGAAAAATATTTTGTTTATTTATTAAATATATTTATATATAATATAATAATATAAATATATAAATGTATATACATGTAAATATTTTCAAAACATATATTAAATGTGTGTGCATTTATACATGCATAATAAATAAACACAGTACACATACATATATATTATATAAACAAAAACTTTTATTTTGGATGCGATTAATCGCGATTAATCATTTGACAGCACTACAATTTATATAATAGTTTTAATAAATAAATGTTTATTTATTTACTTAATATGAGATTACTAAAGATACTTCAATTATGCATGTGTTTATATATCTACACAAATATAATAGTTGTAATATACTATATAATATAATATGTACATATACTTATTACTTCCTCCTGCCTCCTTGGTATAAATCACTAAGTTCGCTCAGCTGTAAAATGTATACACACACACACACACATTATCATTTTAACCATGATAACAGCAGCAAAACAGCAGGTGTGTCTTTTATGTGCTTTAACATTTGCTGTTGCATGTTTCCCCTTTTCTCCATCCTGGGAATGATAAGATGGCTCTCCTCAAATATCCAAATGTCATGCGGCCCATCCAGTCAGAGCTGATATGAATAAACTCTCTGTTAGATCAGATGAGAGTTAAGCATTCTGGGTAGGAAATGTCTGAGTGTGGCTTCATTCAGTCTCTGGGCCGTCAAAACACCTTAGAAACACCCGCAAATTTACATCGCATTATATCCTGATAGATCTGTTATAATGTAGAATGGGGATACAGTGTTGTTATTGTTAACTAAAACTATTAAAAATGTTTTGGGTAATTAATATAAAGCTGAAATAAAAGAAAATATAAATATTAAGGAAAAACTGGAAACATTTTACAATACGTTCCCATTTGTTAATACAAGTTAACTGCATAAGTTAACATCAACTAACAATGAATAATACTTCTAAAGCATTTGTTGATCTCAGTTCATGTTAATTTCAACATTTATGAATACATTATTAAAATCAAAACTTGTATTATAGTATGTCTTATTTAGGGTTTTTATAGAAAACTAAAACTATAAAAAAAAAAAACTCTTCCATTTCTTGAAATGCAATTAAATGAAAAAATGACTAAAACTTTAGAAATTAAAATGACAAAGAAATTATAAAGCAACTAATTCTAAATATTAATAAAAACCATAATAGTATCTCAATGATAGTAAAATATCACTGATATAATTTTATGAATCCGAGCTTACTATAACAAACAGTTGTATTTGTAAGTTGCTCCTTTAGAGCTCAGGAGACTTAATAGAGAGGCAAATTAATAATTTTTGCTTATTTTCCCTTAAAATATCTTGATGTAAATGAGTCAATAGTTGCGGATAGCAGCTCAGATCATTTGACCTCTGAAGAATTTAATGAGAAAAGTTTGAGTTCATATTGAGATCTCTGACTTGCTATTGAGGAGAAACATCTGAGATCTCATTAGTGTTTTTTCTTCCCTGTGTGTTTTTTGTTTTGTGTGTGTGTGTGTGTGTGTGTGTGTGAATGTTGGTTGTTTTGTGCATGCGCAGCACGTGTTAGCGTGCGCAGAGGTGTGTGGGTCACCGCGGCCCTCTGGGGTTTAAGCCTGATTTCTTCTGCATACGTCAGCAGGCTACATCTGAGGAAATTACAGCGGCGCTCAGTGAAAGGACTAATCGAAATTCACTTATAGACAAACACACACACTTGTGCTCCCTGACCAAAGTGCATGAAACACAGACTGCATTTCTAAAGGTCAAAGGTCAAAACAACTCGACCTTGTGGCTTTACAGTAGTGCACAGCAAGTACTCAATCGTAACACCAAAGAGAGTGTCTAAAACTGAAAAACACCACTTCTCAGGCAGCATAGAGAGGGAGGAGAGCATCAGTGTCTGTCCTGTCTATTGAGATGTCTTCATCTGGTCTGTTTTAGATGACAGCACAGATGTCCTTCACTGCTGGCGATATCACACAATTGGTGGAATAAAAAAAAAGTGGCTGAAAGAGGTAAATAAAATAGTTTCAACTGTGTTTTGATTACATTTTTCACCTAATTACTTGTGTATATATTTTCAAAAGCTATTTTTTCAGTGTATGTAAATTCAGTATTTTTATGCATCTCTGTAATATATATATATATATTAGTGCTGTCAAACGATTAATCGCGATTAATCGTTTGACAGCACTAATATATATATATATATTAGTGCTGTCAAACGATTAATCGCGATTAATCGCATACAAAGTAAAAGTTTTTGTTAGTATAAAGTGTGTGTACTGTGTATATTTATTATGTATATATAAATGCACACACATACAGTATATATTTTTTAAATATTTACGTCTAGATTTACAAACCTGATTCCAAAAAAGTTGGGACACTGTACAAATTGTGAATAAAAACAGAATGCAAGTATGTGGAAGTTTCAAATTTCAATATTTTATTCAGAATACAACATAGATGACATATCAAATGTTTAAACTGAGAAAATGTATCATTTTAAGGGAAAAATAAGTTGATTTTAAATTTTATGGCATCAACACATCTCAAAAAATTGGGACAAGGCCATGTTTACCGCTGTGTGGCATCCCCTCTTCTTTTTATAACAGTCTGCAAACGTCTGGGGACTGAGGAGACAAGTTGCTCAAGTTTAGGAATAGGAATGTTGTCCCATTCTTGTCTAATACAGGCTTCTAGTTGCTCAAATGTCTTAGGTCTTCTTTGT
>NW_015505782.1:566452-578952 GCF_001515645.1 Sinocyclocheilus grahami
ACACACATATAGTATATATTTTGAAAATATTTACATGCATTTACATGTCTATATTTATATTATAAATAAATATATTTAATATATAAGCATAACATATTTTTCTGAAATGTATACATGCGTGTGTGTGTATTTATATATACATAATAAATATACACAACACACATACATACATATATTATGTAAAAAAAAAAGCTAATCGATTGGATGCGATTAATCGTTTGACAGCACTAATATATATATATATATATATATATATATATAATCAATTAATGAGTTTATTTAATTATTTTGTAAGTTATCTTTTTGGAGACTGAAAAATGTGGAATGACTGTTTTCATACTTTTATTTTTTACCTTTTTTATTGCACGTTTTGATTTAATACTTGATTAAATACTATATATTTTCACATTTTTATTTTTTATGTATCTCTATTTTATGCATGTACAGTGTGTACACACACACACACACACACTTATTCTTTCTTTATGTATGCATGTATGTATAAAACTTTACTGTTTATTTCATAAGCTATCTTGCATGCAGTTCACAATTGGTGGAACAAAGAGAATAAAAAGGAGTGATGGAAGGAGGTAAATATTATTGTTTTGCTTTAATTATTTGAAAAATCCAATCTATAATAATTATCTAAATATCTTATGCTTCTCTGTATTATGTATATTTATATAGACTTTATTTATTTATTTTTTTATTTTTTTATTGGCAACTGAAAAATGTGGAATGCCTTTTTTAATAACTTGTAGCTGTACGTTTTGATTAAATCTATTAATTTATTAATTAAACTTTACTGTTTATTTCATAAGCTATCTTGCATGCAGTTCACAATTGGTGGAACAAAGAGAATAAAAAGGAGTGATGGAAGGAGGTAAATATTATTGTTTTGCTTTAATTATTTGAAAAATCCAATCTATAATAATTATCTAAATATCTTATGCTTCTCTGTATTATGTATATTTATATAGACTTTATTATTTTTTTTTTTTATTGGCAACTGAAAAATGTGGAATGCCTTTTTTAATAACTTGTAGCGGTACGTTTTGATTAAATCTATTAATTGTTTCTCTCATTTTGAATTAGTTGCCGATCATATTTATTTTTTTATTTTTTTATTGGCAACTGAAAAATGTGGAATGCCTTTTTTAATAACTTGTAGCTGTACGTTTTGATTAAATCTATTAATTGTTTCTCTCATTTTGAATTAGTTGCCGATCATAAGATTATCCTTCAGAGCTGACAGGAGGGTAATGCAGCTTCTTCTGATTTTGGACGCAGTGTGAGTCTAACACGAGAAAATGATTATGTAGCAGAACTGGACTGAAAGCTCTGTGAACAAGTGCTGTAATCCCCCGCTAAGAAGAACGGCAAGAAAGAGAAGAGAGGAAGTGAAAATCAATGGAAGCTAGAGAGTTTCCTCTGCTAATGAACAAGAGCTCGTTCACTGTCATAAATCTACTGCAGGAAAACACAGGTACTGAACAGCAGCTCCATCTCTGTCTGTCCAGCTTCACATCCTCTGTTTGCTAATAATGCACTAATGCAGTAATGTACAAGATGACTCTAACGTAAAAGGAGATTACCAAGGAATAAACCAAGCTCAAATAATAATCTCTTGTACTATAGGGGCCGGTGCGAGTATATAGATTAATGTTATGGCACTTGAGATGAATTTTCATACATACATTTTTTTATATATAATACACATTTTTATTTATAAATTAACATTAATCTAGATGAGTAAATTGTTCATTGTTTGTTCATGATAGCTTGCAAATTATGATGCATTAGATAATGTTAAGAAATGTAATCTTGTTTGTGAAGTATTATACAGTTTTTGACAGGTCAATACATAATTAGCGGTTTGTGATGCTCAAAACATTTATTTCAGAGCAATTACACAAGCAAAATCTAGTTGAAATCTGTTATTTGAGATGCTAATATATTTTTAAATAATAGTTTCATGTTTTTTCATTTTAATTTTAGTTAAAGTTTTAGTAATTTTGTTGTGTCTGTCATATTTATTAGTTTTTTGTTTAGTTTTTTAGTACTCTTTTACTTCAGTTTTAGTTATTTTACTACATCAAGTCAAATGAATAAAAAGTTAAAAAGAACTGCATTTATTTAAAATAGAAGTCTTTTGTAACAATATACTCTATTGTTTTTTCAATACCGTATTTTTTCTTTCTTTTTTTGAAAGAATTTAATACTTTTATTCAGCAAGGATGTTAAATTTATAAAAAGTTAATTGTATTGTTAGAAAAGATTTCTATTTTGAATAAATGCTTTTTAAAAATTTTTTTTTTACTATTTGTTTATCAAAGAATCCTGAAAAAAGAATCACAAAAACTCATACACTACCGTTCAAAAGTTTGGGATCGGTAAGACTTGTAATGTTTTTTAAAGAAGTCTCTTCTGCTCAAAGTAATCTTAAAGATTCCTAAATGCATCTACTTCTGGAAGGCCAAATAAAGTGCTTTTGCTTTCTCCTAGAAACACACAGTGTCTCCCTGACATGCTGCTTCAACACTAACTGTGTTACTGAAACCACGCCTTCTTTCTTTGCGTGCACATTTGGGCGTCATTATGCAAATATTTCCACATAGTGAGGTAGATATGTGGGGGCGTGTTAGAACGAGCCATTTTAGGGGGGCGTGGCAGAGTCTTAACTTTGATAAAGAATATCTCTTTGGTTTTGAGACTTTAGTCTTTGCAACTTCGGGGATCTTATCTATGCACAATCAGCTTGTAACACTCCAAAGAGAAAGGACAACTTGAAATCGCATCATATGACCCCTTTAAACAGCAGAACAGTTTCCAGCACTGATAATAAATCAGCATATTAGAATGATTTCTGAAGATCATGTGACACTGAAGACTGGAGTAATGCTGCTGAAAATTCAGCTTTGCATCACAGGAATAAATTGTATTTTAAAGTAGAATAAAATAGAAAACCATAATTTAAAATTGTATGAATATTTCACAATATTACTGTTTTTTTCTGTATTTTTGACCAAATACATTCAGCCTTGGTGAGCAGAAGAGACTTTAAAAATCGTTTAAAAACTTACTGATTCCAAACTTTTGAATGGCAGTGTATGTAGAATTTCACTTAATGTTCATTACAGTTTTTTATGGTTTTAGTTTTAGTTAACTACAATAACCCTGGTTTCAATGAGGGTTTTAAAATAAATAACATCAACAGTAATGTACACTGAGTCCAGCTTTGTTGTGTGAGGTTGAATAAATGCATAAGAAAATATTTGTACCTGCTGCAGGACAAATCTGAATGACGAGGACTTTCATGTGCAAATTTCAGTGGTACCTTTACAAGAACCCCTGCAGGATGACTGAGGCGTTCCTTTAAAGACAAACAACAGACAACTGAGCTGACGATCTCTAAATCGAGTTGACATAAAGAACTGTTTAACCGTCGCAGCAAGTAAGATTTGGACACACTAAAAATGCTGTCACATTAAAATGCCTTTCAACTGACGTCCTGTTTGTTATTAAACCCGCAGATGCGGAGACGCGCGGGACAGAAGGCCAAAGATCCTCCCCGACGAGGAGAACACAGAATAAAAATAGATGAAACATCCTCCGTGTTGACGGCTCTCGGATGCATGCAGCTGATTGAAGACGGCGACATTCAAAGCGCACCTCTGATGGAAAAAAGGCCTGATTCGACTCATTACAGCACTTCAAACCCGGCTCAGTGCTGACATGCAGCGCAGCCCAATCATAATTAAGCTGCATGAATAGCAAAACTCACCGAGGAGGCAGAGGGATTGATGTGGAAGACGACAGGGACGCTGGAGGTTTCGGACTTCTTGAGGCTCGATGACTGAATCAAAGGCTCTGTGGGGGTCAAGGAGGATTAAGTCAGTACTAAAGATCCTGTTTTTAGCGACTGAGCCCCTGCACACTGCTAACAGGACAGCAAAGCTGTAAACACGGGTCATAGCCAGATCTTTGAATTATAGCTTAAAGTCTGGTTCACTTTGCAGTTTATTTCCACCAAAGTTGCCCACATACACAGGAAGAGACCTGTAAAGTGACCAGCCACATTTCATTTTGTTTTAATGAACTATTTAAGGGCCTTTTCAAAATTAGTACCTTATTTACCCCTAAATGGTGCATACAAGTACCTTAAAGATACATATTAGTACTATTAAGTGTACATATTGGTACCTTAATAGTACATATTTGTACCTTTCGAAAAGGTACCGCCCCAGTGACAGCTTTTGTACCTTTTTTGTATTTATTATTGTTTATTTGTGTATCATTTATTATTAAATAAATGTATTTCTATTATTATATCAATGGCATTAAATAAGTGTATTATTTATTATAATTATTTTTGTATTACTGATTACCAATGTATTTATTATTTATTCATAAATAAACTGTATTCTTTCATGCCAGTTTATTATTATATCATGGCATTAACTTATTTATATATTTATTTTAATATTTGTTATTTATTATAAATATATTACATATTATTAATTAATGAAATGTCAAATTTCATATTTCTGATTTCTTTATATTTATTATAACTATATTATTTATTAATAAATAAATAAATGTATCATTTAAAATGTGTCTATTATTATATCACTGGTATTCAAAAATGTTTTTAATTAAAATAAATTAAATACAAAAATGGTACAATGTTATATTGTGATATCAAATGCCATAGGTATATATATATATATATATATATATATATTTTTTTTTTACATTTATTTATGTATCAATAACTGATAAAGAAATGTATTATTTCATGCCAGTCTATTATTATATCATTAATTCATTTAATTTAAATAAATATAAAAATGGTGCAACAGTCTCCAGGTTTTTTTTGTTTTTTTGGTGCAACAGTGTCCAAAAAAATAAATAAATAAAAAATTAAAGTTGTCAGAATGAATAGAATTTTTCCTGTCCAAAAGTGAGAAGTCGGCCTGTTCTTTATTTCTTCAAACTCATAACTCAAGAGTTGAATATTGAGTTCTGCTCTTGGATAGTTTACTTGCTACTAAGTGCCTCAAACAAAACTTTTTGAGTTTTGAATATCTCTCATAGTGTTGAATCTGGAAAATTTGGGTAAATTCACTGTTTAGTTTCCTCAAAAGTGTTTAAACCGGTACCTTTTTAACTCAATCTGGTGAACAGAAGCCAGACAATCAAATTGCAGTTTGCCAAATCGAGAAAGTGCTTTCCAATTTCATATGCGCCATAAATCAGACTGTATGAAATATGCCCTCATGAGATGTTTTGATGAATTAAAACCAGCCTAAAGTGGTTTGCTGAAAGAAAAAGAAAATCAAAATAATGACTTTATTCAACAATTCTTCTCCCCGAGTTACCATCTTCTGCCATTTTGGAGAGTACCATGATGCATGTGCGTGTTTTCTCCTGAACGTAAACAACGCTGATTACGTTGTTTACATTCACACTTGGCATATGGAATTGGATTTATTTTAAAGCGTGCACATGCGTTATGGTACTCGGGGAGAAGAATTGTTCAATAAATTGTTATTTTTGTTTTCTTTGCGCACAAAAAGTATTCTTGTAGCTTCACAAAATTAAAGTTGAGCCACTGATGTCGCACGGACTATTTTACTGATGTCCTTGCTTTGTTTCTGGGAACATTTCAGTTGCTGCACATGCGTTATGGTACTCGGGGAGAAGAATTGTTCAATAAATTGTTATTTTTGTTTTCTTTGCGCACAAAAAGTATTCTTGTAGCTTCACAAAATTAAAGTTGAGCCACTGATGTCGCACGGACTATTTTACTGATGTCCTTGCTTTGTTTCTGGGAACATTTCAGTTGTGTTGCTGTCTATGCAGGGTCAGAGAGCTCTCACATTTCATCAAAAATATCTTAAAGGGGTCATAGGATACCCATTTTCCACAAGTTGATATGATTCTTTAGGGTCTTAATGTAGTGTTAATTTCGTTAACGAAGACTATGACGAAAAATGTTCGTTGTCGAGCTTTTTTCCCATGACTAAGATGAGACGAAGATCAGACGGATAATAAGGTCAATAAACAATAACTAAGACTATATCAACATGCAATTTCGTTGACGAAATAAGACGAGACTAAAATGTATACAAAAAGATAAAAACTTTAACAAAAACCTCTTTTTATTTTCGTCAAAAAAGGAGATAAAATGTTATTGCGGACTGCTCTACACGCGAGCTCTCATGAGTGCGGTTGCCAGATATCAAGAGTTAAAATCCCCGAATCAGAGCTTTGCTGTTACATTGATACATTTTCTGCCTGGTGTTTTGCTTATTTTAAAACCATGCGCACGTGCTCGCTCCTCATTGTGGAAGCGTCACCGACGATGACCTGAAAACACAGACAAACAAGCTGGAGTTTAGCGATCGAAATGAAAGCATCACTCAGCCGGTCTGTGTTCGGTCATGAGATCTCGACTGTATTGTTTGCGATTGTGATAGCTGAATAAATGCACTTACTCAACCGCTGTTGTTTTAATAGAGAAAATTGGCTATTGCCATTTGGATGGAATTTCACTGTTATAATATTTTTCGTTTGTTTTAGCAGTTTTCGTAGTGTAGACCGAGAGATTGCATAAGTCTTTGGTATTAATTTATATAATAAAAAGCCTATAATAAATCAGTACAGACTAAGATAAAATGAAAATAGCTGACAAAATTAACACTATCTTAATGAAAAGTCTATAACACACTTTGGTTAAAATTTCTCAATGGTAGTGTAATAAACATCCTTAAAACAGCTCTGTTCATAGCGAGCCATTTAGTTGCATGTTCCTTTAAATGCTAATGAGCTCTGCTCGCCCCGCCCCTCTCTTCCGTGGGGTGACAGGCCATACTGTTTACTTTAGCCGCATCTAGCCGCTAACTTGCACATTATTAAGAAAGGCGATTTGCAAAGATTCATTAAAAAAATCACTTCTTCTGCATAGTTAAAACAGGAGCACGAAGAACGACATTCTTGTCTCCTGCTCCGACGTTGAAACAATGGCGGACTGATGACAGATCACACACAGGTAAGACGGCCTTGTCAATCAAATATTGTGGGAGGGGCTTGTGCAGAACTACATCACTCTGCCAAGGATCTGAGAAAGGGGTTATTATTTATAGGGATTAAAAAAAAAACACTGGGTGGAATTTTATCATTATGGGGTGGATGTGTACACACACTGCCAACACACATTTATGTTCAAACAACATGTAAAAGTGAATTTTGCATCAGATGACCCCTTTAATTTGTGTTCCGAAGATGAATGGAGGTCTTACGGGTTTGGAACAACATGAGGGTGAGTAGCCTAATGACAAGAGAATTTTCATTTTGAGGTGAACCCTTTAATACAACTTTTCAGTAAACAACCCCTCTTCCCAACCCGATTCAGTGTCATTTCTGTCATTCATTTACTGTGTGAACAAAATATGAGGTACTAACGGGTGTGAGAGTGGCAGTAACCAGAGGTGTAAAGAGTACCAAAAAGCTAGGTCCATGCAAAATGTAATGTGTAACTGCAACATATGAGATTGAACCCGGGGTGAGTATTTTAATCTCATCTGAAGGCAGATTTCTTTAATATTTTTATCTGCTCTAACTGGGTAGCGGAGAGCGAGCACATTTAGATGAGATTATGTCAGGCACTGTTTGAGCTCGAGTGTGGACACGCTTACTCACACTTTTTTTTTTAACTCACACTTAATGGACCCTTTTCACAAGACTGTGATGACCCATTTAACAGTCATCAGCATCATAAATCCTCGAAAGCTTTTTCTATTTAGATTTTTTTTAAATGTATGTACATTTATAACACTATACTTTGTATCAAACAAAAGATTTACAGTAACAGTGAACGGGTTGTGTTTGGAGTCGCAGCTGCTGAATATTTCACACAAATGAGCATAAAATGAAGTTATTGACACAAAACCAGGGCTTCCCTCTGAACTGGCAGCCAACGCGAAACAAAATGATGAAAGTTTAAAGAATCGGCATCAATATCTCAGTTTGTCTCCATTGCTCTGGAGGAAGCCTGGCTTTGAAGCGTTACTTTGGTCAATAGTCAACAATCTTTATTCATGGACGCTCTTCAGAAGGCCTTGTCAGATGGGATATTTTGGTGCAGAATGACAGATTATTCTCGCGGGCCGTGGCCCTGAAACAGTCCCGAGCACCTGCTTCTGTAAACTCTGGCTCAGCATTATATCTCATGCGGAAAAACCTCTCGTTCTGTATCTGCCTCGGGCTAAAGTATAGCTAAAGATTTTTCACAGAGTTCACTTGTACTTGGACTCCTTTTCCCCCCTGCGTTTCTGATTGTTTACTTGCCCTCAGTGAAACCGAACAGCTGTATTGGTGAAGAAGTTTGACAGATGAAGGAATTTTCACTCTGTTGGGGTGGAAAATAAGCCAAGAACATTCACTTTCTGACATATTTTAGTTTTTTGTTAAATCTTAGATCACCCCTTATGAAAATTAACCAAGGTTTTATTGTAGTAAAAGTGTATTAACCATGTTTTTATTTGGCGTATTGATTACCATTTTTATAACCACAGTTTTACTACAAATATCATGGTTAAACTATGGTTAGTGTAGCAAAACATCTCGGGTTACTTATGTAACCATGCTGCTGTTGAAGTTAACCCAACTATGACGACTTCCGCTGCTGAGAAACCCGGGAACGTGAAAAAGGTCCACAATTCAGCATTTTCGGCGCAAATGAAGCTTCATCATTTAAATTGCCACTGCGAAAGCAACAGCGTTGCAGATGACTCTGAAAACATCCCCTGATGAGATGAAGAGGGCCCCAAACAAAAGATTTACAGTAACAGTGAACGGGTTGTGTTTGGAGTCGCAGCTGCTGAATATTTCACACAAATGAGCATAAAATGAAGTTATTGACGCAAAACCAGGGCTTCCCTCTGAACTGGCAGCCAACGCGAACCTTTCAAGGGAACTTCGAACTGCGTCCTCTAGGGGTCGCCTAGAGGACGCAGTTCGAAGTTCCCTTGAAAGGGAACGTCTCAGGTTACTTATGTAACCATGGTTCCCTGAGTTAGGAACGAGATACTGCATCCTCTAGGGGTCGCCTAGAGGACGCAGTTCGAAGTTCCCTTGAAAGGGAACGTCTCAGGTTACTTATGTAACCATGGTTCCCTGAGTTAGGAACGAGATACTGCATCCTCTAGGGGTCGCCTAGAGGACGCAGTTCGAAGTTCCCTTGAAAGGGAACGTCTCAGGTTACTTATGTAACCATGGTTCCCTGAGTTAGGAACGAGATACTGCATCCTCTAGGGGTCGCCTAGAGGACGCAGTTCGAAGTTCCCTTGAAAGGGAACGTCTCAGGTTACTTATGTAACCATGGTTCCCTGAGTTAGGAACGAGATACTGCATCCTCTAGGGGTCGCCTAGAGGACGCAGTTCGAAGTTCCCTTGAAAGGGAACCATGGTCAATTTGTGGTTACCATGGTTTAACTAGTAACCATAGTTTTTAGTTTAATTTGTAGTAAAACCTTGGTTAATTTTCCGTAAGGGTTCGTTTGGTATGTCCACATTTAGCCTATTAATTGCCTTTGCAATTGGGTTTATGACAGTGAAAGGTTTGGTTGCTGTCTTGCATTTCTCCATTGATGGTCATTATGTCATATTCTGACTAACCATTTTTGCAGGCAACAGAGAAATTGCAGCTGTTCAATTATATTATAGTACTGTAGATGTTTTGCCAGTGCTCAATTTTGTTGGAAGCATCTAAAAGCCATGATTGTGTGCCATCGAGAATTGAATTGAAAGTAAAAGCATACTTTATTTCCAAGTCATGACCTGAAAAGAGGCAATTCTTTAATTCTAAATGACCCTCTTAAAAGTGTGAAATGCACTTATTTTTTCCCCATCTTTGTTCTTGCAGTGCCATCAGTGATGTCAGGACGTCTTTTTCCAGAAGATTTAAAAAACCTGTATATACAAAAATGAGTATCGAAAGATCAGCAGAATTCAAAGCACGCACTTCCAGTGGGTCATATGCAGACTGAGCAACTGTAAATTAATGGAAATGCAAATAAATTACTCTGTCCAGGTATCGTTACCCTCTGCTCTACAATACCTGCCCTCACTTGCATTTACACACCCAGCCCTTAAAGGAATAGCTCACCCAAAAATGAAAAATTGCTGAAAATGTACTCACCCTTAGGCCATCCAATATGTAGATGAGTTTGTTTCTTCATCAGATTTGGAGAAATGTAGCATTACATCACTTGCTCACCAGTGGATGCTCTGCAGTGAATGGGTGCCGTCAGAATGAGAGTCCAAACAGCTGATAAGAACATCACAGTAATCCACAAGTAATCCACACCACTCCAGTCCAGCAGTTAATAGCTCTCTGAAGCCAAAAGCTGTGTGTTTGTTAGAAACAAATCCATTATTAAGAGTTTTTTTTTTTTTATTTAAATCGTCGCTTCTGGCTAAATAACGCTTCCTCTAGTGTAAAAGTTAATCTCCTGCTTTCCTCTCACATTAACATCCACCCACATATCTGTTTACAACTGTTTTGGCTTGTAAACAGTGCTTTATCTGTGCAAGTTTTTCTCCTGATTCAGATGAGATGACTTTTTCACTGGAGAAAGCAATATTATAGATTGAGGACTCGTATTTTGCAACGGTTTTAAGTTAAAACATCTTAATAATGGATTTGTTTCTTACAAACACAGCTTTTCACTTCAAAAGACATTAATTGATGGACTGGAGTGGTGTGGATTACTTGAGGATTATTGTGATGTTTAAATCAGCTGTTTGGACTCTCATTCTGACGGCACCCATTCACTGCAGAGGATCCACTGGTGAGCAAGTGATTTAATGCTATATTTCCTGATGAAGAAACAAACTCATCTACATCTTGGATAGCCTGAGGGTGAGTACATTTTCATCAAATTAAACTTGTGGGTAAACTATTCCTTTAACCAAACTTTTTCTCTCCAGACAGTTGCTCACCACCATGACTCACTCATCTCTTTCCCCAAAAACCCAGCTAAAATGAAGAAAAAATAAGAAAAATGGGAGCATAATTCATGACTCCTCAAACCCATCCAAAAGCTCTTAACCTTGGTTTCGCCTCTAGAGCTGGACTCCAGCCAAGCCATGATCATTCCTCTGGAATATCCTCGCCGCACAGAAAGGACATCAACAGTTGCCTGATCGTGCCAGATTAATTTCAGCGTCACCCGCATTCGTTTAGTGAGTTGATTGTTAAATTGATTTAATTATCGAATCCCTCTTAGTGACATTGATCTACTCTCGCTAATAGGAGTCACCAATGCATGTAATTGGCTTTGATGCATATCAGACCGAGGGCGCGTGCAAACAGCTCACGGAGAACACAGATTTAGTTATCAGTTTTAAAGGGCAGGACGAAGCAGCCAGATCGAGTTTTCAAACACGAACACAAATGTGGCCTTTCGCATGATGGATTGTGGCATTGCAGCGCATTAATCTCTTCATGTTTTGACTTGTTTGGCTTATGGATTCTGCATATTGATACAGTCGGCCTCGAGCATTAGACAGCTGTGGTTATGTAGGGGTCAGTCATCTTTATTAATAATATTCCCTGCTCATTTAGTTCCTTCTCGTTTTAGATTGGCCTAATTAAAGGGTTAGCATAGCTAACACTTGTTTTACTTCCGTAGCGTGGCGAGTTTCAGAGTGAAATATGTAGAGTAGACTTGACTTTATGCATCAGGAATCAAATGGATTGTAAAAACTGAAGGTGAGGGATTGAACAGATGGATTTGTGATGTCAGCTGAAAAAGAAAGTTGTTTCAAAGGCGAAGCAGGCTATTACATTACATGAAAGATTATGAAGACAAACATTTCGTGTGCAGTAATGAATTTTTCATGATGGGTGTCACTGTAAACTGTATAAGGCTCCATTTATTATTATTAATATTTTATATTATTTAAAATATTGAAAATACAATTGATAATAAATTGCATATTAAATTATATTATATATTTGTTTACATTTACTTATTAATATCATATATTTGAATTAATTAAAATAATTAAAAGAAATACATTTGTTTTGACTAACTTAAGTAAATAAATAAATAAATGTAGTAACAGGAAAATAAATAAATGACTTGCTGAAATAAATACTTCAATTATTAGTTGATTTAAGTTGAATTTAGTAAAACAATTTTTTTAAATTAAAATTAGTCCTGAATTAATTTTTGTATCGCTCTTCCCAATTTATATATATATATATATATATATATATATATATATATATATATATATATATATATATATATATATATATATATATATATATATATATATATATATATATATATATATATATATATATATATATATATATATATATATATATATATATATATATATATATATATATATATATATATATATATATATATATATATATATATATATATATATATATATATATATATATATATATATATATA
>NW_015505782.1:583952-591770 GCF_001515645.1 Sinocyclocheilus grahami
TCTCTCTCCTCCTTGTTTGTCAGTCAGCAGGATAACGTGCGAATGTGCAGCCCTGTTGCTTTTAACACATGTGGAGCGAATGGAGGCGACCTGTGGAGGCCACTGGCTGTGAACAGCGGCGTGTGACTGTGAGCAGACAGACTCTGTTGCTGCTGTCAGGTGGAGGGTGAATAACATGCTAACGACTTAAACCAGCGGCGAGCAAGTGTGAGGACGACTGGAGAGCCCACACCGCCGATCTGTATCTAGGCCACAGACTGAGAACAGTGAGGGTCCTCGGGGGAGGATAAACATGCAGCTCGACTCACCGTACAACAACAACAAGCAGTGGGATGGAAGCTGACAGAACACACACGTGCTAGAAAACACAGTCTAATGCAGTCATGACTATGAATTAGCAACAAAAAAATGTGATTGTTCTGAATGCACAGTAATCCTTTTTATGAACGATTCATCAGTGCATGTTATTCCAAAAATGTGATTTCAAAAAGGCAGGGTTATTAAACTAATCCTAAAACCAAAACCATATAAAAACATTTTTGATACTTGAAATAAAATAAACATTAACTGAAATAAAACATACAAAAACTTATTTGATTTCAGCTAGTTGCCAAGGCAACATTTTTTGCATTTTCATTTAGTTTAACTTGAAGTACTAAAACGGATCATCTGCAGTGAATGGGTGCCGTCAGAATGAGAGTCTAATATCTGATGAAAACATTACAATAATCCACACCACTCCAGTCCATCAATTAGCCTTTTGTGAAGCCAAAGGCTGTGTGTTTGTAAGAAACAAATCCATCAAGACGTTTAAACCATCAATAAATCCATAATCCATTATAACACGTGAAAAAGTCCCCTATTTTCCTCTTACATCAAAATCCACACACACATTTGTTTAGGGCTGTTTTGGCTTGCAAACTGCACTTGATCTGTGTATTATTGTGACATTTTAATCAGCTGTTTGGAATCTCATTCTGACGGCACCCATTCACTGCCAGAGGATCCATTGGTAAACAAGTGATGTAATGGTAAATTCCTCCAAATCTGTTCCGATGAAGAAACAAAACCCATCTACATCTTGTATGACCTGAAGGTCACTACATGTTCAGCAAATTTTCATTTTGTGGTGAACTATTCCTTTAATAAAAGCTATAATATTATTTCAATGATACTAAAGTAACACCGCACAAAGGCCATATGAGTTATTGGATGATTATTGATTAATTGAACATTCTTTACTTTATTCAAATAGTTCACAGTGTATGGGTTTGGAACGATGTGAGGGTGAGTAAAAAAAAATACTTTTTTTATGTAAACTGTTCCTTTAAGATACTAAACATTTCATATTTTGAGGAAACTAAAATCAATGTCTCTGTGTGTATGCATTTCAGCTGATCATTTTGAGCTATTATAAGTCAATCTGTATGCAATATTTTTCCATGATTATGGTTATGGTGTCTTTTACACACACACACACATATACAGATATATACAGCTATTGTGAGAGAGACAGAGAGATGAGGCTTAATTCAGTAAGGCTGCAGGGCACGGGTTTATTATCTGACACAGGGCGCCTCACACTGTGCGCGTGTGTGTGTGTTCCTCTGTGTTTCACGTAGATTACAGCTCAAAGCTTCCATGATCTCAGCAGCTGGGAGTGTGTAAATCAGTTCTATTGTAGTGAAGAGAGAGAGAGATCAGCATCCCTACAAGAGGGTTAAATAAAAGAAACCTCGAAACATGCTGCTAAGCGCTTGCTATTGTTTTCTGGGTGATTGTTAGGGCGTTGCTAGGGTCTTCTGTAAGGTTTGGGTGTTGCTAGGGTCTTCTGGGTGATTGCTATGTAGTTGTTTACAGACCCAATTCAAAATAGCCAATCTGAATTTTTCTTTTTTTGTGTGTTTGTTGCCAGGGTGCTTGTGAGAGGTCGCTAGGCCATTGCCAGGGTCTTCTTTGATGTTTTTAGGGTGTTGCTAGGTAATTGCTTATTGGCTCAGTTCAAAACAGTCAATCTCAATTTGTGTGTGTGTTGCCAGGATGCTTGTGAGTGGTTGCTAGGGCATTGCTAGAGGTGTTCTGAGTAGTTGCTAGAATGCACTTGATGGTTTTGTTGGGTGTTGTGGACAGTTGCCAGGGTGTTGCCTTGCAGTTGCTAGGGCTTTCTGGGTATTTGCTAGGGTAATTCTTAATTGTTTTAGGTGTTGTTAAGTCATTGCTAGTGTCTTTTGGATGTTTGCTATGTAGTTGCTTACTTGCCCAATTAAAAACAGTCAATCTCAAATTTTATTTTTTTGTGTGTGTTGCCAGGATGCTTGTGAGTGGTCGCTAGGGTGTTGCTATGAGTTAGTTGCTAGGATGCACTGGATGGCTTTGTTGGGTGTTGTGGAAGGTTGCCAGGGTGTTGCCTTGCAGTAGCTAGGAGGCTTTCTGGGTGTTTGCTAGGCTATTTCTTAGTTATATATAGAGAGTTTCATGTGTTGTTAAATCGTTGCTAGTTTTTTCTGGGTAGTTGCTAGGTAGTTGCTTACTAGGTAGTTTGTGACGGTTTTGTTAAAGTGTTGTGGAAGGTTGCCAGGGTGTTGCATTGCAGTTGCTAGGGCTTTCTGGATATTTACTAGGGCATTTCTTAGCTGTTTCTAGGATGTTTTAGGTGTTGTTAAGGCATTGCTAGTGTCTTCTGGGTGGTTGCTAGGTAGTTGCGATGGTTTGCTAGGGTGTTGTGGAAGGTTGACAGTGTGCAGTTGCTAGGGCTTTCTGGGTATTTGCTTGGGTATTTCTTAGATATATACGGTCGGGTTTTAGGTGTTGTTAAGGCTTTGCTAATATATTTTGGGTGGTTTCTAGGTAGGTGCTTACTGGCCCAATTCAAAATAGCTACAGTCTCAATTTGTGTGTGTGTGTGTGTTGCCAGGATGCTTGTGATTGGTTGCTAGGGTGTTGCTTTGTGGTGTTCTTAGTAGTTGCCCAGGATGTGCTGGATGGTTTTGTTAGGATGTTGTGGAAGGTTGCCAGAATGGTGCTGTGTAGTTGCTAGGCCATTCTGGGTAGTTACAAGGGCGTTTTAATGGTGTCTGGGGTATTTTCTGGGTGGTTGGTAAGATGTTGCTAGGTCTTCTGGGTGATTGCTAGGTTGTTGCTTACTTGCCCAATTCAAAACAGCCAATCCATATATCTTTCCTGTGCCAGGAATCTTGTGAGTGGTTGCTAAGGTGTTGCTATGAGGTGTTCTGAGTAGTTTCTAGGGCATTCCAGATGGTTGCTAGGTAGATAGTGTGTTTAGGTGTTTTCTGGGTGGTTGTTAAGGTATTATCAGAATCAGAATGAGCTTTATTGCCAGGTATGTTTACACATACGAGGAATTTGTTTTCGTGACAGAAGCTTCCACAGTGTAACAGAATGACAGTGACAGAACAAAAAACACAGATAATAAAAATAAAAATAGTAAAAAAGTAAATAAGGAATAAAAAGCTGATCTGAATTGCAGGTGTGGGGGAGAGGGGGGTTGTTGGAGGTGTGAATGGTTGTGTGGAGAGGTGTTCAGGAGAGGTGTGTGGGGTGTTTTTTCAAACCTGCAGTAGAACTCGTTCAGATCGTTCTGAACGATCGTTATAGGTGGTTTCTTGGTAGTTGCTAACTGGTCCATTTCAAAACTATGCATGTACAAAACTCATGTTGGGGTGTTGTGGAAGGTTGCCAGAGTGTTGCTATGCATTTGCTAAAGTTTTCTGAGTAGTTGCTTGGATCTTCTGGATGGTTGCTAGATCAATCCAGTCAAAAGAGTGGTGATGGCATGCACAAAACAAATGTTAGGGTGTTGCTGTGCAGTTGCTAGGGCATTTCTTGGTGTTCTTTTCTGACTGGTTGTTAAGGTGTTGCTAGGGTCCTCTGGGTGGCTGCTGATAGTTGATTAATGGACCAATTCAGAACGGCCAATCCCAAGTCCTGTGGTGCCAGGATACTTGGATGTTGTGAGTAGTTGCTAGGGCATTGCTATGACGTGTTCTGAGTAGTTTCTAGGACATTCCAGATAGTTGCTAGACAGATTCAGTCAAAAGAGCTCACACACACCTTGTAGTGATTGCATGTATACAACTAATTTTAAGGAGTTGTGGAACATTGCCAGGGAGGTGCTGTACAGTTGCTAGGGTGTTGCTGTGCAGTTGGCTTTGCAGTTGCTAGGGTGTTGCTGTGCATTTGCTAAGGCATTTCTGGGGGCTTTTAGGGACTTCTGGATCTTTTCTGGGTTGTTGCTGAGTAGTGGCTTTCTGGCCTAATTCAAAACTGCCTGTCACAAATCTTGTGGTGCCAGGATAGTTGGATGTTGTGAGTGGTTGCTAGGAAGATGCTTTCTATCCAAAGTCAAAACTGCCCATCCCAAGTTTTGCATGCTTTTTGGATGGTTGCCAGGGTGTTGCCTTGCAGTTGCTAGGTGGTTGCTAGGGTATGGGTATTCTGAGTAGCAGTTGTGGGTTGCTTTCTAGGGCCCAATAATAAAACAAAACTAAAACATCCTATGGTGGTTTGCTGGTCTGCTTTGGTGGTTTAGGAGGGGTTCAGGCTGAGAATTCAGCAGGCCAACCAGCTAAGTGCTGTGTGTTTTTGTGTGTAAGTAGGGAAGTTTGATGGTAGGCAGATTGTCATTGCACAAACAACTGTATCCGAACAGCATACGTGAACAGAACACAATAATAACGTCCTAATCCAGATCTGTAAATCTCCCGGAGCACTGGTGCGTGGGTCATGCTGACGAGTGTTTACATACGGAGTGCTGCGGAGCGTCTTTTCTCCTTGATAAATGATTCTGTGGGTGAAAACGCTGAGTTAACTGTACAGATTCCACTCTGTGCCTCTCACCTTGAATAAGGACATGCACACAATCTATTTATGTGCCGGTATGTGCTGCCGTTTCTCAGCTCCATTCTTCATCTTTTGTTCAACAAACACAGCTTACAGAAACATAATGTTTTGTAGAAATCCGCCATGTACCGGTGAACTTTAGCTAATCGCTGTAAAAATGAGCTATACTGTGATGTGAGAGCTGTGCTCGTACCACCTAAATGAAAGTGCGTGGGTGAGGTCGTAAGGTCAGCGTTTTCAGCTGGTTAAGCTGCAGTCAGATGCGTTAAACTGGTTAATCCACTCAAATGAGGGTAGGTTGAGGTTCTTTGAGGCGTCATCACACCTCTGGGGTTTCCTGGAGTTCACAGGCTCAGTCATGAACATCCCTTTTTTAATGCAATACAACAGTCCAATGCAACAGATCCCAGATTCACCATACTGAGTAATGTGTACATATGTTTTTCGATTAAATTAAAGGGATGATTCACCCCAAAATGAAAAGTCTGTCATCATTTACTAACCCTCAAGTTATTCCAATCCTGTATGAGTTTCTGTTGGGCACAAAAGAAGATGTTTTGAAGACTGTTGGTATCCAAAAGAGTTGACGGTAGCCATTGACTTCCACACTCTAAAAAAATGCTGGGTTAAATACAACCCAGTGCTGGGTAAAATAAGAACAAACCCAGCGATTGGGCTGTTTTGACACAGCGGTTTGGTTAAATGTTTAGCTCAACCTTCCGGGTAGTAACCCAACCGCTGGGTCAAAACAACCCAATTGCAGGGTTTGTCCCTATTTTACCCAGCACTGGGTTGTATTTAACCCAGCATATTTTAGAGTGCATAGTATGGAAAAAAGTACCGTGGAAGTTAATGGCTACCATAAACTGTCAACTAAACAAGGAGGGTAAGCAATAATATTATAATTTATAATATAAATAATAAATCATAAAAAATAATAAATGATAAATAATACAAATATTTATGCCGTAGTGTGTGTATACATATATATATATATTTCTCTCTATATATATATGTATACAAAAAAGTATAGTTCTTTTTAGAGTTTAGCAGTATAAATCACCATCCACTTTAATTATATAGAAAAAGCTGTTCAGACATTCAGCCTGACATCTCATTTTGTGTTTCACAGAAGGAAGAATATAATACCGAGACGGAATGACACGAGGGTGTGTAAATGATTACAAAATGTTCATTTTGTTGAATTATTTCTTCAAGATTAAGAGCAGGAAGTTTAATCAACAGTCAGGCTTCAATTCAACGCTCGGTATGATCACATTTCGATATCTGCTGATTGTTATGCGAAATATCCGCATACTTCTGCCTAATGATTCATTCGCCCCAGAAAGTGAAGAGGAGCTTAACTCAAGTCCTTGTCAGGAGGTCTCGTGTCTCCTTAGAGAGAGGACACTGGGTCACAGGAACCGCGGCTCTGCCAGACGCAGTCAACAGATGCAAATCTTCTGAATAGGCCTCATTAGCACTTAGCACTTACAACCAGACCAGATGTCACGCCAAACCTATTTTCATACAAATTCGGCTAATTAATTCGTGAAAAAACCTGCTGCTCCTTCAGGGAGACAAGGGAGGGAGAAATGGAATCGTGAATCGTATTTAAATTCCCGTTTCCTAGCGGAGAGGAGCGCAGCATTCATAATCTGGTTTGTCGGGATTAAAGAGAAAAGGGGAAATCACCATCACAATGGGGAAAACTGTCGCGTGCCTTTCCTGCGCTCATGAAATATGAAAAGGCGAGTCGGGCGCTCGCGACACGCAGGACTCCGGAACGGGCTTCGCTCTGAAATGTTTGCCAAGAATTAATCAGCTGCAAAGGAATATTATTGTGAATGATCCCTGCTCTTTTTTTAGGGGAATCTATATCCGTCAACACGTGTGTAACGCACGTTTATGAAAGTAAATAATGTATTTTGCAGCTGTAGAAATCAGTATTTGAAGGAATTACTTTTCAAAAGCGATTAAACTTGTTTTATCTCCTGCCAGGCGTAAATCAAAAACATGTGATTGCTTAAAACAGTAACTGCCTCGTTATTACTGTTGTCAGTTATATTTACCAGACAAAAGAAAAACTTGGTTTTTTTTTGCCTGTTTTGTCATCTGCTAGGCAAAAATCACATCTGATTGATTTAAAACTGTAACTATTTCACTATTACTGTTATTTATACTTTTATTCGATTATCTTCTAGGCGAAAAAAGCAATCAAACTTGCAATTTTTGTCTGTTTCATTTTCTGCCAGATTAAAAAAAAAATCATCAAACTTGTGTTTTTTGCCTGTTTTATTGAATGTCAGGCAAAAAGTGATTCAACTTGTGATATTTGCATTTTATTTTCTTCCAGGTGAAGAAAATTTTATTTTATTTATTTTCTTTTCTTTAAACTTGCAAAAAAATTTAAACAGTAACTGCCTTGTTACTACGGTTGCTTATACTTATATTTTATTGCCTGCCAGGCAAAAATCAGGATGTTGATTTCTTAAAACACTAACTGCCTCACTTTATACTTACATTTTATTGTCTTCCGGGCGAAAAAAATCAACAATCAAACTTGCCATTTTTGCCTGTTTTATTGTCTGTCAGGCGAAAATCACAAATTTGATTACTCGAAACAGTAACTGCGGCTCTGTTACAGTTTTGAAAACTTATATTTTATTGTCTGACAGGTGAAAACCCAAAATTTGATTACCAAAAACAGTAATTACATCACTATTAGTTTTGTTTATATTAATATCAATATGCCATATCTAGAGACCAGGCTATCAAGAGACTTAAGGAAATCTCTAACAACCATCCAAATGACCATAGCGATGTCCTAGAAACACCTTTGAACCATAGCTTCACCATGGCAACCACCCTAGTATCACTCACCTCTCCTTCAGAGTGTAGAGATCAGTCTCTGACACACACACACACACACACACACACACACACACACACACACAC
>NW_015505782.1:592446-608657 GCF_001515645.1 Sinocyclocheilus grahami
TATATATATTTCTCTCTATATATATATGTATACAAAAAAGTATAGTTCTTTTTAGAGTTTAGCAGTATAAATCACCATCCACTTTAATTATATAGAAAAAGCTGTTCAGACATTCAGCCTGACATCTCATTTTGTGTTTCACAGAAGGAAGAATATAATACCGAGACGGAATGACACGAGGGTGTGTAAATGATTACAAAATGTTCATTTTGTTGAATTATTTCTTCAAGATTAAGAGCAGGAAGTTTAATCAACAGTCAGGCTTCAATTCAACGCTCGGTATGATCACATTTCGATATCTGCTGATTGTTATGCGAAATATCCGCATACTTCTGCCTAATGATTCATTCGCCCCAGAAAGTGAAGAGGAGCTTAACTCAAGTCCTTGTCAGGAGGTCTCGTGTCTCCTTAGAGAGAGGACACTGGGTCACAGGAACCGCGGCTCTGCCAGACGCAGTCAACAGATGCAAATCTTCTGAATAGGCCTCATTAGCACTTAGCACTTACAACCAGACCAGATGTCACGCCAAACCTATTTTCATACAAATTCGGCTAATTAATTCGTGAAAAAACCTGCTGCTCCTTCAGGGAGACAAGGGAGGGAGAAATGGAATCGTGAATCGTATTTAAATTCCCGTTTCCTAGCGGAGAGGAGCGCAGCATTCATAATCTGGTTTGTCGGGATTAAAGAGAAAAGGGGAAATCACCATCACAATGGGGAAAACTGTCGCGTGCCTTTCCTGCGCTCATGAAATATGAAAAGGCGAGTCGGGCGCTCGCGACACGCAGGACTCCGGAACGGGCTTCGCTCTGAAATGTTTGCCAAGAATTAATCAGCTGCAAAGGAATATTATTGTGAATGATCCCTGCTCTTTTTTTAGGGGAATCTATATCCGTCAACACGTGTGTAACGCACGTTTATGAAAGTAAATAATGTATTTTGCAGCTGTAGAAATCAGTATTTGAAGGAATTACTTTTCAAAAGCGATTAAACTTGTTTTATCTCCTGCCAGGCGTAAATCAAAAACATGTGATTGCTTAAAACAGTAACTGCCTCGTTATTACTGTTGTCAGTTATATTTACCAGACAAAAGAAAAACTTGGTTTTTTTTTGCCTGTTTTGTCATCTGCTAGGCAAAAATCACATCTGATTGATTTAAAACTGTAACTATTTCACTATTACTGTTATTTATACTTTTATTCGATTATCTTCTAGGCGAAAAAAGCAATCAAACTTGCAATTTTTGTCTGTTTCATTTTCTGCCAGATTAAAAAAAAAATCATCAAACTTGTGTTTTTTGCCTGTTTTATTGAATGTCAGGCAAAAAGTGATTCAACTTGTGATATTTGCATTTTATTTTCTTCCAGGTGAAGAAAATTTTATTTTATTTATTTTCTTTTCTTTAAACTTGCAAAAAAATTTAAACAGTAACTGCCTTGTTACTACGGTTGCTTATACTTATATTTTATTGCCTGCCAGGCAAAAATCAGGATGTTGATTTCTTAAAACACTAACTGCCTCACTTTATACTTACATTTTATTGTCTTCCGGGCGAAAAAAATCAACAATCAAACTTGCCATTTTTGCCTGTTTTATTGTCTGTCAGGCGAAAATCACAAATTTGATTACTCGAAACAGTAACTGCGGCTCTGTTACAGTTTTGAAAACTTATATTTTATTGTCTGACAGGTGAAAACCCAAAATTTGATTACCAAAAACAGTAATTACATCACTATTAGTTTAGTTTATATTAATATCAATATGCCATATCTAGAGACCAGGCTATCAAGAGACTTAAGGAAATCTCTAACAACCATCCAAATGACCATAGCGATGTCCTAGAAACACCTTTGAACCATAGCTTCACCATGGCAACCACCCTAGTATCACTCACCTCTCCTTCAGAGTGTAGAGATCAGTCTCTGACACACACACACACACACACACACACACACACACACACTATATATTTTCCATATTATATACAATTTATATACATTTATCATACAAAAAAAAAAATCATTAAATAAAATGACTTTGGAACATTGAATTGACATTGCAAGTATGTTAATATTGCCATAAACTGCATAGACCAAAATAGAACAATATGCATTATTAACATGAAGTCTGCAAGCTACTATGTTCTGTTTCATGTTTAGATTTTAAATGTTTAATTTTTATTTTTTTTATTGAGTTAAAACAATGCAGCTGTCCTGATCAGAAAACCCTTGTGAGCCACCAGTTGAGAACATCTGATTCATTGGACTTTCTTCCTTGATACCTGATGCTTTTAGGATAAACTAAGCCCTTCTGCATGTGTTCATCCCTCACTCACTCTGTAGTCCTCACTACCTGTGCTACACGGCAAGCCGCGGGTCAATATCTGCACACTGCATTACTAGACAGTAAATTCAAGTAAAGTCCATTTAGAGCCGTGCCAACACAATTTGATGTAAAGCCATTACAGCGTGTTGTGTGCTGTAGTGCTCGTCCATCAGAATACACACAGATGCGCTATTAGGACTCTAGTTATTGGTAGTCTCCTCGTCTTCTGCCTCGCACACACTTCCATACCGGAGAAACCTTTTTAAGGTCCACTGGCTTTTACAATTAGATGTATTAGCCATAGCAAAAGCAAAATGGAAAAAAAATCAATTTGTTGAAGTAAAGAGGCCATTTTTCTTTAAGGGGAAATGTCTGGGATGATCAGTTGAGTGTTTCAGCTGATGAATATTCTGCGCTTCATTAGACAGGCTGACTTCTGTCCACACGACCTGTTGCCAACAAACACGTCTTGTACAGTTTCCTAAGGCCAGAAATATACAAATAATATTATTTATTAGTATTTGTTCTTATAATTTTTATTAATGTTCTTATAATTTTCATGTGGGCAACAGTGTTATTTTAGTAGTTATTTTATTATGTTGATAGTCTGTAATAATTGTATTAATATTTTGAATTGTTTTTTTTTTTAAGTTTTAATAATTTTATTGTGTTCTTGTCATTTTTATTATTGTTTTATTTAATGTTTTAATTAGTATTTTTAATTTTTTCGTTGTCTTACATAGTAAATTATATAAAGTCATGTATTTAAATATAAAATGGTATATTTTTTATATATACTTTTATTTATTTATTTAACATTATTTTTGGTAATATTTTATTTTGTGTTGTATTATTTTACATTTCTGTTTTCATTTTTAATTTTATTTAAAGTTTTAACAATCTTGTTGTTTTTTGTCTTTTTTATGATTGATTTATTTAGTATTTTATATCATTTTTGTTGTTTTATATGCATACGCATTTGTGTTATTGTGTACTGTTTATTTATTGTTTATATACATATGCATATGCATTTGTATTATTTATATTTTAAACTTCCCTTAAAAAATACACACACACACAAAATGTTATCATACAAAAAAGACGCAACATTAGTTAGACATTGCAAATATATTAGTATTTATAAATATATTGGTTTCTAGATGTTGATTGTTTAATGCTCTCAGCAGTCAATGCAGTTTGGTATCAGCAGAAACATGAATGCTTGCTCAGTGCATTGATTGCAATATGAACATACTTTGCATGCATGTTCAGAGTTTGAGTCCCTGAAGAAACTGTTGCGCTAGCAACTCCAGGGTCATGGGTTCAATTCCCAGGAAACGAAGGCATGTAAATCACTTTGGATAAAAGCAAAGTAAATCAATGCTTTCCAGCTGTGATATGGCCAACATAGAGGTCCTTAGATATTCATCCTGCACATTTCCTTTCATATCTAAGCATTATTTTTCTTGTGCTGAAGGATTTTTACAGAATGTGAATTTGAAGCATGAGCAGATGTGCTTCAGCACCTACAGGTTGGATTATATGGCGTCAGAAAACATCTCACAAACACAGAAACACTGTTCAGACACATCTGATTCAACTCATCAGCTTGTGTTTGACTTATTTGTGTACAAACATCTGATAAACATCTTAAGTGTACAATATAAATCATAATTGTTGTGAAAACATTTGCTGAATGTTGCTTTAACATCCAACAGAAAACATTTATTTAGAAAACAACATACTGCAGTCGAACAAATGCTTTAAAAATTGCCACCAGGGTTATGGTAGTTAATCAAAACTAAAGTCATAAAAAAAATTCATTTCTTGAAATAAAAGTTAACTGAAATTAAATTAAAAAGTTCATATCATAATAAAAAAATACAAAACTTTTATTTAATCTTTTATTATTTTAATTTACTTGTAATTTTAAAATAGACATTTAAAGTAATGAAAATGACAAAACAACTAAATTACTAAAACGGAAAATATAAAAATAAAACCTAATTTAAAATGTTAATTAAAACCTAAAATAGTATCTTGATGACACACAAATTACACAAGAGTAAAAAAGAAATAAATAAAAAAGACAAATGCGATCTTTTTTTTTTGATATCTCAAAAAAAGTAGTTTCTCCTAAACAGCAATGAGAATAAAATAAACTTTTGCGTAGATCAGACGTTTCTCATTGAGAAGAACGCTGCATACATCTCCTCTGTAGTTTTTAAGAGATCCCAGCAATGTCTCCCAAGTCTGCAGTGCAAAATCTCAATATGAACTCAAACATGTATCATCAGATTATTGCAAGAGCAAATGATCTGAGCTGCTGAGTGTCTACAATTAACTATGTTTGTTTGATTTGAGAAGAAATGAAAGAGAAACATCTGGGAAACTGACTGATCTCCATTAAGTCTCCTGAGGTATGAAAGAGCAACCTAATGTTTGTTTCTTTAATACAGTAGGTGACTTGCTGACATGCATGGAAGAATAATGCAAAACCGAGAGACTGAGACCTTAAATAGGACAAGCGAGACGACAGTACAAGTTAAATATTTAGAGGAAAGACGGCTGTTCTTATGAATATGAGTGTGAAGTAAATGAGAGCGGCGCTGGGGTTTTATTGTGTGTTGCATGTTCTCTGAACACATCACACTGGTGAATGCTCCAGACACGATTAGCTTCATGGCTCTGGGCAAACATGGCATGCTGAGGAAGCATTGTGCTCATTACAAATCTCATTCACGCCACTCTCTGCATCTCTTACTTCAAAACCGGCCGCACCATCCGTCCACCAGCCCCTTCCGGCAGAGTCGAGTCCATTCACACTGCTCCGCTTTAATGTGCTCTAGTCTTGCCTCTGCTCTAAGAGGAAGAACATTAACTAACACCTCTGGCTAGTTTGCTTAATTTCTGTAAATGAGGCCTTTGGCCTCTGGAGTGACTTTTAGGTGGAGTGAATGGTATTATTGTCTGGTGCCACAGCCTGGGGCAGCTGGAAGGGTATTAAACCCAAGCCACTCGAATTATGGTCTTAGTGAGAAAGCCTTCACCAGGTGACTCGGCTGCATTAATTCATCTAACGGAGAAGAGCAGAGAACACCAGAGGTGAGTTATCATGACTCGGCATTTCTAGAAGAACCAGAACAACACCTGGCCATCAGCAAAAACCAGATCAATGAAGCAATAACTGTGTCCAGGTCAGCAGATGGGTTGAGCTGGCAAATCACAGACAGATAGATAGATATGGTTATTTTTATGTAAACCATCTGTTTGCAGATAGATAGACATATAGGCATACAGACGGATAGTTAGAGGTTAATAAGCATTCTGGGTTGGTTGGTTATTTAGTGTTAGTTTCAAGTAAACAGTTAATTAGTTGGTTGGTTATTTAGTTAGTAATAGTTGGCACAGCCTGTCCAGTTCGCAGAGATTTTCCAAACAGTAAGAATTATGGGTTGATTGGTCAGTGATAGTTTCAGGTAAATCATCTAGACAGTTAGAGTTAGTTTCAGGTAAACCATCCTTTTGTGGATAGATAGATAGATAGATAAATGGATGGATAATAAACTAGATAAATAGACAGATATTTGCTTAGTTAGTGTTAGTTTCAGATAAACCATCTGTTTATACAGATGTTAGTACATTTTAGTTAGTAACAGCTGGCACATCTATCCTAGTTTCCAGAGTGTCTCCAAACAGTAAACATTCTGGGCTGGTTGGTTGGTTAGTGTTAGTTTCAGGTAAACGTTGGTTAGTTACATTAGTTAGTAAGAGTTGGCATAATCTGTCCAGTTCCAAGGGAGTTTTCCAAACAATAAGCAATCTGGGTTGGTTGGTTGGTTAGAGTTAGTTTCAGGTAAACCATTAGTTAGTTGGTTAGTAAATTTAGTTAGTAACAGTTGGTATAGTCTGTCTAGTTCCCAGAGACGTTTTCCAAACAATAAGCATTCTGGATTGGTTGGGTATTTAGTGTTAGTTAGTAGTTGGCTGGTTGGTTGGTTGGATAGTTAGAAACAGTTGGTATAGTCTGTCCAGTTCACAGAGAGTTTTCCAAACAGTGAGAATTCTGGGTTGGTTGGTGGTTTAGTGTTAGTTTCAGGTAAACTGTTAGTTAGTTGTGTCGTTTAGTTTACTTAGTAACAGCTTGCACAGTATCTCCAGCTCACAGATCTTTTGAAAACGATATCCAGTTTTCAAAAATCATTCCGTTTTTGAAACAATAAGGGCATTTAGTGTTAGTTAGTTAGTTAGTAGTTGGTTAGTTTAGTTATTAACAGCTGGCACAGTATGTCTAGTTCCCAAAGACTTCTCCAAACTATAAGCATTCTGGATTGGTTGGGTATTTAGTGTTAGGTAGTTGGTTTTCCAAACGATAAGCATTCTGGTTTGATTGGTGTGACGAGAGGGGCGGGGCCGAGAGCCATGGGAATGGAGTGAGGCCGGTGGAGTAAATGCTAATGCACGACACCTGTGCCACTCACCGGTCTCGAGTCCCACGGAGGAGCTCCGGAAGGATAAAAGGAGGAGTGACGACAGTGTTGGACGAGAGAGGACCAGGCCTGGACTTTATTTTGTGTTTTGGTTCTGTTTGTGAGCGACAGTCGTCCGCGAGGGGCTGTCGCACTGTTTTGTGTTTATTTGCTGTGGTGAATCTGCGGTAAGTGTTCGTCGGTTCCCGCCTCCTTCTTCCCGAACTACAAACTTTGTTAAAATTGGTGCTGAAACCCGGGAGGAAGGAGGGACACACTGCCAGAGATCCCTCGCCGCTGTGGTGAATCTGCGGTGCCATCGAGCATGGTGGAGCAGTCTGCCGCCATGGAGGCTCGAGGCGGTGGGCTGGAGTGAGTTGCCGGGGGGCAGACGAACTCGCTGCCGGCCGCCTGAGCTGTGGAGGGACTACTGCCGCACACAAAATAAAGTCCAGGCCTGGTCCTCTCTCGTTCAACACTGTCGTCACTCCTCCTTTTATCCTTCCGGAGCTCCTCCGTGGGACTCGAGACCGGTGAGTGGTGCAGGAGCCTCCACCTGCCCCTCTCGTCACAATTGGTTTGTGTTAGTTTCAGGTAAACCATATGTTTGTAGATAGAAACAATGAAAGATATTGATGGGTGGATGCATAGATAGACAAGATTTCAGTTAAACCATCTGTGTGCAGATAGATAGTTAGGGTTAGTATCTGTTCACAAGCGCAGTAGTCTTAGTATTCACTCTTACATGCTGGTTCGTTCTGTCCATGTCTTCTCTCTCACACCCTCCTTCTGTTTCCTGTTGTCTCCTGCTGTCTGTGTCTCTTTCATCAGGTGTTGTCTTTGATCCATCGCAGATCTCTCTCCATCTCTTCATCTGTCACTCACGGCAGAGCCATACTGCAGTGTCAGGTCAGCACCGCAGCAGAACTTTGAGCACGCTCTCCGGTTCCTCCAGGACACTGCCAGTCAGCGCTGCACCGGAAAGCACGTCAGTCACTGCGTTAGAAGCTTCCTGACACTTCATCAAAGCTGTAGGTCCTGAAGAAGCCTTGCCAGCTCATTTGTAAGTCGAGTGCTTATGGAACGATTTTTAAAACAATACACAACAGCGCATGCAATCGCATCTTGAGTTCGCTGACAGCACAACTTGTTGACATGCACTGCTTTCAAAGGACAAAAAAATCTGCTTGACGGGTGGTGCAACACCATTCACGTATGACTAGCATAACCCAACACAACCCTTGAGAAGTATTCGTGGTTCTAAATGAAGTTTTATATTTGGGAGATGATGCATTCTTCTCACATCCTCCGTTTCATTCACAGTCTCCTTCCTGTTATGCAGGTCGTCCTCAGAATCATCATCACAGGATTCATTTGGAGGAGAATTACAAAAAAGAAGCAATGTGCATTATACAAATTGATGCTATACAGCCTAAATGGATATTGATCGCACACAGCGATCAAAGAACGAATAAATCTGAGCAAATAAAGCATGCTTTGCTGAGCGAATGGATGATAGAGAGTATCAGTATGGGAGGTTGAGTACAGAATCATAACCAGAAACGACAGCTTTTGACCTCTGACTTCAGGTAACATTAGATTTCAGGATGATATCCGGCCGCTGTGTACAGTTTACTGTATCATTTTCTCAGTAAATACCCATACAGCCTACGATATTTACCAAAAGGTGTGCGGTACACACTCCATCTGCTCTGGTTGTTAGTGTTCTTTATGTATCATATGTTCCAAAGTCTCATTTAATAACCCTTATGTTCAATATTAGATGCTGTTTACATATGTTCATTACTCCTGTGGTTAAGACATTTTTTTATGATCACTTTTAGTGCTTTACAGTCAGCACACAAATATATTCACAACCCATTTTGCTCTCTGAACATGACATTTGAAGTGAACAGGCTGTACAGTTGTGTGTGTGTTTGTATAGATTATATATTTTATATGTATTTTCGAAATATATATTTTTGTTTGCAGAAAAGTGAGACTATAAGTAGGCATAAACAGGATCTTAAACAGTTCTTAAAAGGGTAGTTTACTCAAAAATAAAAATGGTCACCCTTGCGTTGTTCCAAATCTATATGACTCTTTATTCTGTAAATGTTATCTAAATTGAGAACATAAATTATGATCTAACATTAAATGTACAATTTTTGAGTATTGTCTGAACAATTTGTAGTGTTGAATGCATTCATCAAGCTCAATTATTCATCCATTTTTAAATACATTTTCTAATTTTGTACATTTCGATTGAGAATATAAATAATTTCTTATACAATCTTTTTTTAAATGTATTTATTTATTTTTTAGAATTTTCCAAATAATAATATTTATTTTAAAATGTTATTTTATTTATAGCATTTTTATTTTATTTATAGGATCTATTTATTTATTTTAGGTTTTTATAGGATGTAAAACTGTTAAGGCATGTCCATTATTTTGGTACCATGGTCAGTGGGGTCCAAAAAAATTGGACCATGACTTTCACTGTATGGACAAACAAGAGATGGACAGATAGATGGTTGGTTAGATAGATAGTGTAGTTTTTAGGTTAACCATCTGTTTACAATTTGTAGTGTTGACGAAATACATCAAGCTCAACTATTCAACCATGTACTAATTCTAAACTTTTAAAAATAATTTTCCAATTTTTTTAATTTAATTAAAAAATATATTTATTTTAGATTTAATCTGCGTAGATTCCTTTACAAAAATAATCTGAATTTTTAGAATTTTATTTTTATTTTTTTAATATAGGATTTTAAACTGTTTAGATGTGTCAGTGTCTTTTATCTATCTATCTATCGATCTATCGATCGATCGATCGATCGATCGATCGATCTATCGTTCTATCTATCTATCTATCTATCTATCTATCTATCTATCCGTCCATCCGTCCATCCGTCCGTCCGTCCGTCCGTCCGTCTGTCTGTCTATTTTCATTTAATTTTACTGTTCAAAATATCTTTCTTTGTTTTCCACAAAAAAAAAAAAAAGAAAGTCATACATGGTTTGAACAAACAAAACAGCTGGGTAAATAAACAACTAACCTGATCATTTTTGCTGCTGATTAGCGAAAAGAAACCAGCCCGGCAGCAAAAACCAGCCTGTATTTTCAGCAGGGTGACTTTCTATCGCTCTGTCTCTCTCTCTCTCTTTCTCTGTGTGTGTGTCTCTGTGAAGCTCTGCCCGGGTGACACTCGTCAAACGGCTGTCATTGTTCATATCTCATTGAGAGGTGAGAGCGTTACACAAACAGCCTGTGACAAGACACGGCCGGTGTTAAGTGACAGTGTGTGATCGGCCGTCTGAGAACACGACCTTCTCCAGCACCGCGTCTCAAAGCCGGGGCCCTCTAATAAGACTGACCCCTCGCTGCCAGATATCCACCGCGCCGACTGCTTGAGAGGCTGCTGGAGAAAGGATATAAATGTCACTCACAGCATCGCTTGAAAATCCCAGTCTACGTCTGCTTACAGTCCTGATTTTCCAAAAAACTCTACCTCATCGCAAATGTCACATTACTGAAGCGAACACAGTTTTATCCTGACCGTAAAAGACTACAGCTGATCATAAAAAAATATCTAAACCACAGGAGTAATTCTGCTAATGAGCATATGGCAGCGGCGTCTGATAATGAAGAGAAAGGTCATTAAATGAGACTTCGACATCTGATACATAAAGAACGAGGCTGAATGGAATAGATTTTACAGTGCTTGACGATCAAGGTGATGATCTTGTATCTCGGCGCAGTGGCCCTCGGGGAAGTCGACTGTAATTGGACGAACTCATCACCTAATGCGCCAGCAGCGCGGAGCTACGCCCTTCATCATCACAATGACCTTCATCTGCCTCCACGTCTTCACAACAAGACACAGATCTCAGAAACAGTCAAAGCACCAAACCTCAAACACAAAAGGTACGCAGAAAATTACTGTCAGGATACTTTTATGTTGTCTGTGGATGTCACATTTCCATGAATAGGGTACAAATTGGCATCCCATTAAGGAAAAAAGACACAAAGACTTCAATGTTATTTGAAGTGAGAACAGTAATTATAAGCTAACATTATATATAACACATTTTAAATAATGTCTGAACAGTTTTTTGTGTTGATTGCACTCGTCAAGCTCAACTATTCAACGATGTACCAAATTCTGGCTTTTTTCAAATTCGTTTTCTAATGTTATGAGTTTAGATTTGAACACTTTCTAGTCATTTTAAACAGTATCTTTGTTTGGAAAAACTAAATAGGAATCAACACATTTTTAAATAACTTTTAACAATTTGTAGAATCTTTGTTATTTTTTTTAGATTTTTTAAAATTCTTTTATTTTATAGGATTTTCATAGGATTATATTTTATGGAATTTTGTTTTACGTCTCAAAGCCGGGGCCCTCTAATAAGACTGACCCCTCGCTGCCAGATATCCACCGCGCCGACTGCTTGAGAGGCTGCTGGAGAAAGGATATAAATGTCACTCACAGCATCGCTTGAAAATCCCAGTCTACGTCTGCTTACAGTCCTGATTTTCCAAAAAACTCTACCTCATCGCAAATGTCACATTACTGAAGCGAACACAGTTTTATCCTGACCGTAAAAGACTACAGCTGATCATAAAAAAATATCTAAACCACAGGAGTAATTCTGCTAATGAGCATATGGCAGCGGCGTCTGATAATGAAGAGAAAGGTCATTAAATGAGACTTCGACATCTGATACATAAAGAACGAGGCTGAATGGAATAGATTTTACAGTGCTTGACGATCAAGGTGATGATCTTGTATCTCGGCGCAGTGGCCCTCGGGGAAGTCGACTGTAATTGGACGAACTCATCACCTAATGCGCCAGCAGCGCGGAGCTACGCCCTTCATCATCACAATGACCTTCATCTGCCTCCACGTCTTCACAACAAGACACAGATCTCAGAAACAGTCAAAGCACCAAACCTCAAACACAAAAGGTACGCAGAAAATTACTGTCAGGATACTTTTATGTTGTCTGTGGATGTCACATTTCCATGAATAGGGTACAAATTGGCATCCCATTAAGGAAAAAAGACACAAAGACTTCAATGTTATTTGAAGTGAGAACAGTAATTATAAGCTAACATTATATATAACACATTTGAAATAATGTCTGAACAGTTTTTTGTGTTGATTGCACTCGTCAAGCTCAACTATTCAACGATGTACCAATTCTGGCTTGTTTCAAATACACTTTCTAGTCATTTTAAACAGTATCTTTGTTTGGAAAAACTAAATAGGAATCAACACATTTTTAAATAACTTTTAACAATTTGTAGAATCTTTGTTATTTTTTTTAGATTTTTTAAAATTCTTTTATTTTATAGGATTTTCATAGGATTATATTTTATGGAATTTTGTTTTAGTTTATAGTATTTTAAACTGTTTAGACATGTAGACATTTAGGTAATATATATATATATATATATATAAAATGAGTGTTACAATATATTACAGTATGCAATATATTCAACAAATATAGATATTTAATCATAGAATTATATGCAGTCTTCCTAGGACAAACAAACACACACATTTCGAGCGATTATATGAACAGTTTGGTTAACATGGTCTGATGGCAGACTTTTCTTTGTGTCAGGGCCAAAATTCAATAAGACATAAGTGATTTCAATTGTTCAATTGTCTTTTTTGCTCTATTTCGCTAACAAAAATGTATTATTATCTTATGACTACAGTAACTTTGTTTGTGTTTCTCTCTCAGTCCAAAAGTGTGGACGCCAGTCGACTCCGAGACGCAGAGTGAAGCTGATGCTGTCGGTGATAATCGAGGTGGCTGGAATCCTGTCCAACATTCAGGCGTCCCCTGCAAACCGGGAGCAGGTTATGGGAATATGCGTTCTGGGAAATGAGGAACGGCGCTGCGTTGGTGGTCTCGAGGGGCGACGGCTGGCTGGCCTCGGGCTGAATGTTAACGCTGCTGTGACGGTGACCCTCCTCGCCTCACGTTCAGCTATTTAAACGCGAACAGTCGCAGAGCTACGTTTCATATCACAGGTGCATGTATGCAGCAATATGTGGCACTATGTGTGTAAACGTGTGACGGCTATTATTTATCACCAATGATTATATCTCCAGCAAGCAGCCTTGGTGAAGAATTTAAGATGGTATATCTAGGCTAGAAACATGCTGACTCATTTAAAGGGGTCATATGATGCGATTTCAAGTTTTCCTTTCTCTTTGGAGTGTCACAAGCTCTTGGTGCATAAAGAAGATCTGTAAAGTTGCAAAGACTAAAGTCTCAAATCCAAAGAGATATTCTTTATAAAAGTTAAGAGTCAGCCACGCCTACCTAAAACGGCTCGTTCTAACACGCCCCCACATGTCTACATCACTATGTGGGAAGATTTGCATAACGCCGCCCAAATGTTCACGCAAGGGACTCAATTGCAGGAGAAATGGTTATTTATTTTAATAATAAAAACGAAACAAAAACAAACTCAAACCACCCCGAGGGGGAAAAACAGACAGGCAGGCCTAAAGCTGCACCACATGCAGACACGAAACACACACAATGATAAATGACGGATCAGCACAGGATGACAGACACCAGGAGAATCAATAGGAAACCAAACGAGGAGGCTAACGAGGGAGACACAGGCGGAGCAACTTAAACAATAACGAGGTAACAAGATGGGAGTGGCCAGACAATAGACAGGAGAGAGCACATGGCAACAGACAAACACAACACAAGCCATGTGCTCCCAGAACACAGTCATCTGGTGGCCCTCCTGGGCACACCCGCTGAAGACTGTGACAGGCGGGGCATAGAGGAGAAACAATAATGTACAGTATGTGGAAAATAATGTGTTTTTTGAACCTTAAACCGCATAAACACATTTCATTACACCAAATACACAAAATAATGTTCTTTTTAGCAGCATCATATGACCCCTTTAAAGTGTACGTACCCCTATTGAACATATACTTGGCATGTGCTCTTGCATTTCTGAAAACACAGTGTGTACTTGTGCAGTCATTTGCATTTATATTTTTGGCCTTATTGACACACTTAAGCATGCAGTGTGCTTCTCAAGTAAATTAACCTTCTTTTAAGGATTTTTAGATATTTTGACTGGAAAACAAAACAAAAATAATACAAGAATATATATATATATTTTTTGCTGTATATTTGTTAAGAAGCACACTGCATGCATAAGTAATACTTGTTGTCATAGATTATATCATGCAATTTGTCTTAATGCAAAGCACAAGTTTTAACTTGTTTATATTTTACTTTTATAACTTGTTTAGAAGTTAAGTGCAATAAGACAAAATACACATATTCAAGATATAATCTATGAAAATAAGTCATAATGTCTTATAGAGTGTATATATGTACTGTGTTAAGTGTAAAATAAGATGTGTTTTATTTATTTATATTATATTTGTTATATATTTATTTGTATTTGTTAGGTTAGTGACATACAGACATTTATGAATTATTATTTCATAAAATTCACAGGTTGATTTTATACTGTATTAAATTAAATAAACTTATATGAGGACATCAAACATTTAATTAAATGCAGTTAACAATATTTGCTTAAGTAACTGAGTGAAACATATGTTTGTTTACTTTTATTACTCCCATTTGAATAGAATAGAATTGTTTTTCTTGGATGTTTCTCAATCATTTCAACTTGGTCATCTGCACCCCTCCAGTTCAAAATATTTGTTAATATTTGTACATTTCTAAAGGCATAAATGCTTACATTTTAGCTGCTGCCAATACACTAATATTGCATGTTTCAGTGTCTACCCAAATGTATGTACGTACATAAATGTGCACTTTATATGCAGGTAGAGATTGCATGTGTGATATCACCAGTGCTGCAGTGTTTTTGAGGCTCAGATCCGTCTGAATGCTGAAGCGGTCAGGCTTTGATGGCCTCTCTGTCACGCCGTGTTTCCGCCAGCATCTGCATTCCAGCGGCAGACGGACGGGTCACTGCTGGGAGCGTCTGACAGAGGCGCGTGCGGTCCTCCTCCACCGTCTGTCAGCGTCACCGGTCTGTTTGAATATGCTGCTTGATCCGTCACTGTCAGGCCGCTCGCGCTTCTGCATGCGCCGTACGCTCCTCTGCTGAAGCTGCACGCGCTGATTTAATGCACACTACGCATCAGGTTGTCAGCGAGCATCTGGGAAGGACGGGCCGTGCCGTCTCTCCTCCTGATGGGAATGATGAACCCGTGGTTCACAACACCACTAACTCGTTTATAAACCCTTGATGTGTTTTTTTTATGGTAAAATACTATCTTGCAGACCAGTTTAATGCAGAGACTATATGAAAGCCATTCATAGACTGATTCCTGTGAAGTGGACTGATGCAGATCGACCACTGAAAACTGTTACCAAGCTGATCAAACATATATCTTTATGTGAGGATTTTATTTCGTTTTGTTTTGTTTTATTTACATTATTTCACTTTACTTCACTTGACTATCCAAAGAAATATACATTTCTGTATGGTTATTAATATTTAGTGTAATATATATAGTTACTGTGATTTTGGTGGAACTGACTATTTTAGAAATCTACTATATTGTTATCACAAAGCTATCCATCCTTCCTTCCATCCTTCCATCCATTCATCCATCCATCCTTCCATGCATACTTCCATCCATCCATCCTTCCTTCCTTCCTTCCTTCCTTTCTTCCTTCCTTCCTTCCATCCATCCATCCATCCATCCATCCTTCCTTCCTTCCATCCATCCATGCATACTTCCATCCATCCATCCATCCTTCCATCCATCCTTCCTTCCTTCCTTTCTTCCATCCATCCATCCTTCCTTCCTTCCATCCATCCATCCATGAATACTTCCTTCCTTTCTTCCATCCATCCATCCATCCTTCCTTCCTTCCTTCCATCCTTCCTCCCATCCATCCTTCCATCCTTCCATCCATCCATCCATCATCCATCCATCCTTCCATCGATCCTTCCATCCATGCATACTTCCTTCCTTTCTTCCATCCATCCATCCTTCCTTCCTTCCTTCCATCCTTCCTTCCATCCATCCTTCCATCCATCCATCCATCCATCCTTCCATCCATCCTTCCTTCCTTCCTTTCTTCCATCCATCCATCCTTCCTTCCTTCCTTCCATCCTTCCTTCCATCCATCCTTCCATCCATCCATCCATCCATCCATCCTTCCCTCGATCCTTCATCCATCCATTCTTCCATCGATCCTTCCATCCATGCATACTTCCTTCCTTTCTTCCATCCATCCATCCTTCCTTCCTTCCTTCCATCCATCCATCCATCCATGCATACTTCCTTCCTTCCTTCATTCTTCCATCCATCCATCCTTCCATCCATCCATCGATCCTTCCATCGATCCTTCCATCCATGCAT
>NW_015505782.1:609779-611330 GCF_001515645.1 Sinocyclocheilus grahami
TAATAATAATAATAATAATATGAATAATTATTATTATTTATATGAGGATATATAAATAGATACATAATAATAATAATAATTATTATTGTTATTATTATTTATCTATTTATATATCCTCAATTCACTTTACTTCACTGGACAACTGGACTATCCAAAACAGGTGTTTCTATATGTTTGTGTAATATTTGCAGCAAAATATCCCCATCATGATACCATTGGTAACACTTTACAATAAGGTTCATTAGTTAAACATTAGTTAATGCATAAACTAACATGAACTAACCATGAGCAATACATTTGTTACTGTATTTACTAATCTATGCTCACGTTAGTTAATAAAAATACAGATGTCCATTGTTAGTTCATGTTAGTTCACAGTGCATTAACTAATGTTAACAAGATTTTAATAATGTGTTAGTAAATGTTGAAATTAACATTAACATAGATTAATAAACGCTGTATAAGTGCAGTTCATTATTAGTTCATGTTAACTAATGTAGTTAACTAATGAACCTTATTGTAAAGTGTTACCATACCATTACTGTGATTTTATTTTGATAAAACTAACTTTTGTTGTATTATCTCAAAAACTAATCTTCTCTTTTAAGGCGCTGTCACATAGAGCAGTGCTGGCTTTCTTTCTCAGACCTTTCAAGAAGAAACGCTCCGTGGCTTTGATAAGGTCCTGGCCGGGACGAGTGCGCCCATCATCTGGAGGAGAGGAGGAGAGGATCTCAAACCAGGCCCTCGGATCAAACAGGTGTTACTCCTTCACCTGTGAGGCCAGAATCAAAAGCTGGCTTTATCAGCGAGCGCAGCAGACGAGGCCCGGCTCAAGAGACACATGCGCAGGTTCAAACGCAGCGCCAGAAGAAAGAGCAGGAGCCGCTTCTCCTGTGAGGAGGTACCTTCCTCTAACAATCATGCCGTTACAGGGGCCGTATGAAAGAAAATTCACAAATGAGATCTCTTTAATCTCAATTCTTTCTCCTGGATTAAACGTAGAGCACATTGAGACTTTTTGAAATACAAATGAGTCAGAAATGTTTTTCTGTGACTGTAAATTAATGAGATTTTCCTCACCAGGAGACTTTGCTTTTCAAAATCAGCGCATGAAAAGACATTTTAGTAACATATGCTTCTTTAGCAGGACCTTTTCAGCATCTTCTTATCTTCACTACAGGTGGGGGTTTTATCTTTATAAGCACTGAATACAGTTTCTACTCTTTATATTGGTTCATTTATGTATTTATGTTAAACTGCTCTTTTTAAAATTTAAATGAAGAGTGCAAAACATACAACATACGGTGAACACAAAACACAAAAACCTCAATAGAACAGCAATGATAATAACAGCAATGAAAATAAACAGTGATGACCATCTGACAATAATAGTAGTAGTATTCAAGTAGTACTAGCATGCATAATAATAATAATACTAAAGATGGTGATGATAATAATACCTTGTGATGACAGCAACAGTAATATCAATAATAATAAAAGTAATGATAATAATAATAATAATGTAATAACAATCGTAATAATAATAAT
>NW_015505782.1:611882-629007 GCF_001515645.1 Sinocyclocheilus grahami
TATGAAAGAAAATTCACAAATGAGATCTCTTTAATCTCAATTCTTTCTCCTGGATTAAACGTAGAGCACATTGAGACTTTTTGAAATACAAATGAGTCAGAAATGTTTTTCTGTGACTGTAAATTAATGAGATTTTCCTCACCAGGAGACTTTGCTTTTCAAAATCAGCGCATGAAAAGACATTTTAGTAACATATGCTTCTTTAGCAGGACCTTTTCAGCATCTTCTTATCTTCACTACAGGTGGGGGTTTTATCTTTATAAGCACTGAATACAGTTTCTACTCTTTATATTGGTTCATTTATGTATTTATGTTAAACTGCTCTTTTTAAAATTTAAATGAAGAGTGCAAAACATACAACATACGGTGAACACAAAACACAAAAACCTCAATAGAACAGCAATGATAATAACAGCAATGAAAATAAACAGTGATGACCATCTGACAATAATAGTAGTAGTATTCAAGTAGTACTAGCATGCATAATAATAATAATAATAATAATAATACTAAAGATAGTGATGATAATAATACCTTGAGATGACGGCAACAGTAATAACAATAATAATAAAAGTAATGATAATAATAATGTAATAACAATCGTAATAATAATAATGCAATAATGACACATACCCAACACATACCACACCTATTCTAGCGTCTGTGTCAAGGTTTTTATTTTTTAATTTTATTTTTTTAAAGCAGTTAAACTGCTCTTTTAAGGCACCATCATGGACTCATTCATTCATTCATTCATTCATTTTTTTTTTACTTTATTATATATTTTTTATTATATATTCATTTTTTAAAAAATGTTATTATTTTAACCTCATTTTGATTTGCTACACTGGAATACTGGACTATCCAAATTTTAATTTAATTTAATTTAATTTAATTTAAACTTCGATTTGCTATACTAATTTACTGGACTAAAAAAACAAAACATTTTTTATATGGTTATATTTGCCACAAAAAAATTATATATATCATATTTATTTTATTTTATTTTAACCCCACTTCAGTTTGCTTCACTGGGCGCAGGAAATATTTTATAAGCCGTCTTTCTTTTATAATTATTTCTTTTATTTTTTATTTTATTTTAACCACTTCAGTTTGCTTCGCTAGATGCTGGAAATCTTCTTTTATAAGGTATTATTTCATTTTATTTTAAATTTTTTAATTGTATTATTTTGTTTTTAATACACTTGGATTTACTGGTCTTTTCCAAAAATAGACATTTATATATAGCTATGTAACATTTGCAGCAAAATAACAATATCTTGATATACCATTACTGTGATTTAGGGGGAACTATAGTAGTCAACATTTGAAGTGGATCAAAAAAGTTCATCAAAGTTGTCCTAAAGAACATTTTGGTTTTAGGTTTGAGGACAACTGTGATGAAAGGCTTTGATCCACTTCAAATGTTGAAGTGTATATTTATTTTGTAGAATTAATTATTTGTTATCACCCAAAGTAAAATCTTCTCTTCTCTGTTTATGTGTTTTAGGCCTGTAGGAGATGTTAAGGAGCTGAACGAAGCTTGTGGCGTAATCGAATGAAACTTGATTCAGGAAGCCATGACTGATGTGATTGTGTTTTGGAGGCCATAACAAACCAAGCATTTCATAATTAATTCAAGATTGTTTTCCACCAAAACATAACATTTGAAATAAAGGTTGCATTAGTCGGTCCGTTCCACTCCATAGACCGTCTTGGTCAGAAAAAGCTCAAGTCTAAACTGGCAGAGGCAGATATTTAAAACACGAGTGACTGGCAAGTTCAGCGTTTCTTCTTCTACTGAAGACAGAGGAACGGCCGCGATTTATGAGTCTCACCACAGGCGAAGCTTTGCGCTGTAATGCTGAGAATGACAATTCATTTGAGCGGATTGGAAATGTGATTCCAGCCGACAGGCCGTAGTTTAAATTCAGTTTTCCGTGCGACTGTGAGTGTGTGACAGATTTTACCCACAAACCCTGAAGGCCAGAGCGGTTTGATGAGTTGTGTCACACTGACAGCAGATACATCGAGACCTCGCTCGCTCTCTCGCTCCAGCTCAGGCCTGGAAAACCATCGCATTAAACAGCACTTGTGTAGATACTGTATGTGAGCAACACGAGCATTTAGAGACGAATAGAAGATTCAGAATGTATGAAGTTATGAACTGACTCCTTTTGAATCACGAGTTGAACAGTGAATTGGCAGGAGCAGAATTTCCCATTTTGTGACAGAACATTGTTAATTTTGAAGTATTATAATCGTTCCCTAATATATATATATATGTAGGAATACATCTCAGGTGGCGTGGTTTGCTGGTCTTAGATGGTTTAATCTTGTTTAGCTGGTTTTTCGGTGCCTGAAACCACTCTTAAACCATAATAAGACCATACAAGTCCAATGTGTAAATCATTTATACTGATTTCATTTCTTTTTCCGATTTAAGTGTCTGTTAAAATTCTTTAAATGTTCACGTTACAGAATTCAACTAATTCTACAGAATATAAATAGTAGTAATTATTGCTGTGTTACAATGCATTGTTAATTTTGAAACATTAATCCTGATATGTATGTAGATACATATACATTTTATCTCACTTAAGCTTTTTGCTGGCCTTCGCTGGTTTAATCTGGTTTAGCTGGTTTCCTGGTACCTGAAACCTCTTTTAAACCATCAAGAGGCTTTCAAAAGTCATTTTAAGTGAAATTTTTTGCAAAAGATATAAAACCTATTAATTGAATATGTATGTATATTACTGTATTTAGCATTAATAACTTTTATTTTTTTTGTTACATTTTATTTTATTGTTTAGCTAATCTGGTTTCCACTCTACTTCCACTCATACTTAATACAGTATGTATTATATACAGTGGGTACGGAAAGTATTCAGACCCCCTTAAAATTTTCACTCTTTGTTATATTGCAGCCATTTGCTAAAATCATTTAAGAATATCAGTTTACATGTTACATATTAATATGTGTAATTCCTGATATAAAAATACATCTTTCTCATCTTCTTAGGTGATATGGTTTGCTGGTCTTAGCTGGTTTCATATGGTTTACACGGTTTCCAATTTTTACACCATCATCAAAGACCAGACTGAGCATCTTGTCCAGGCTAGTAACACCTGCTAGCTCCTCGAGGCTGGTTGAAGCTGTTTTCTTGTTTTGAATAGGGATGCTGCTGTAAATCATCGACACTCGAGGAAAAGACAGGAGTACGGTGCGGTTTTGAGCTTGTGTATGAATGCGGCCCAGAGCGTTGTGTGGCTGCAGGAAGATGTCTGTAGTGTTGCGTGGTCCTTCTGTGTGGCCCTTCATTCACAGATACAGCAGAGAAACAGATGGAGGAGTGTGAGGAGACTCCAGCAGCAGCAGTTACAGGTGCTGCAGGGCAACACCAAAATCTATCTCGCTCTCTCTATCAGCCCAGTCATTTTCATTTCCCCATCATATGGTTTAATATATTTGGTAAAATATTTATATTTTTTTAAATATTCATTGATTTTATATTAAATGTCATTACATATTTTTAAAGATGAAAATTATATTAAGTTTATTATTATCACATTATCACAATGAAGCATGATGTGAATTTTAAATCATTCTACAGCTTTAGTGGATATTAAAAACATATTCAGAAATTTTATTTTTTATATAAGTTGTCACAGAATAAGGATATGTGAATAACTAAATTTGGACAAATGTCAGATAGAACCTTATAATTCCAAGGGGACGAATTGTTTTATTATTAATTATTAACAATTACTGCTTTATATGTTATACTTTATTTGATATAAATTAATATTTTGTTGAATCATATTTTTAGAATATTTTAATACATTTTGAAATTGTCAAAATCCTAAAAATATTTCTTTTACAGATTGAAGTTACAGATTTCAGCAGATTTCTGCAGGAGATGATTGATTGCTGGAGTCCATGTAAGAGTGCAATCAGCCCAGCAGCGAGCACAGTCGAGTCTGGACTTGTTGATGAACCGGAGGGCCGGAGCCGCGGGCGGACGCATTACATTGGAGTCGTGTGGATTAAAGCTGAGCTGATCTGATATGAGGCCGATCCTACAGACGGAAGAGAGCACTTTATTGGCTTTATCATCACAAACCACCGGCTACACCGCAATCAGATCAATCCTCTGTACTCTTCCCGCTCTACAGAGATCCGACACAGACACACACACACACACACACACACACACACAGACAGACACACACACACACACACACACACACACACAGACAGACACACACACACACACACACACACACACACAGACAGACACACACACACACACACACACACACACACAGACAGACACACACACACACACACACACACACACACATACAGGAAAGGCTTATTGCTCAGAGGTTACGCTTCATACAGCGGAGAGCAGCTCAGGTCATTTGACCTTGGGAGAATTTGATGAGAAATGTTTGAGTTTGTATTGAGATCACTGACTTGATAGGACAGTGTGAAACATGAGGAGAAGCATGCTTTTGCTCACCAAGGCTACATTTTTAAAAATAAAAAATACAGTAAAATCAGTAATATTGAGAAATATTTTTACAATTCCTTGTAGCTGTTTTCTATTTTAAGATATGTTGAAATGTAATTTATTTCTGTGATCAAAGCTGGATTTTCAGCCTCATTATTCCAGTCTTCAGTGTCACATGATCTCACACACACAGGAAAGGCTTATTGCTCAGAGGTTACGCTTCATACAGTGGAGAGCAGCTCAGGTCATTTGACCTTGGGAGAATTTGATGAGAAATGTTTGAGTTTGTATTGAGATCACTGACTTGATAGGACAGTGTGAAACATGAGGAGAAGCATGCTTTTGCTCACCAAGGCTACATTTTTTTAAATCAAAAATACAGTAAAATCAGTAATATTGAGAAATATTTTTACAATTCCTTGTAGCTGTTTTCTATTTTAAGATATGTTGAAATGTAATTTATTTCTGTGATCAAAGCTGGATTTTCAGCCTCATTATTCCAGTCTTCAGTGTCACATGATCTTCAGAAATCATTCTAATATGTGGATTTGGTGCTCAATAAATATTTCCGATTATTATCAATGTTGAAAACAGTTGTGCTGCCGAATGTGTTTGTGGAAACCGTGATTTATTTATTTATTTATTTATAAAAAAAAATATTGGAGAATTTTGAGTTTATTTGGAATAGAAATCTTTTGAGACATTATAAAAGTGTTCACTTTAATGCATCCTTGCTGAATTAAAGTTTTTTTTTTTTTCAAACTGACCCAACATTGAGATTTCTGAACTTTGATTGCAGACTTGGTATAGAGCCGTTTGAGACATTGTTGAGTTTTCTTTTGAAACTCTCATTTGCATTAAATAGCATTCACAGTCAATTTTACTTTTATTTTACTTTCAGTTTTCCAACACTGACACACTTTGAAGAGGCCGATTTTTGATTAGGACGTAGAGGCCAGAGCATCTCAACACATCCCAGTGGTAACTTCTCATTTTTCCCATTTGATATTATTGCTGTTTTATTGCTGTTATTTTAATGTGCACAGAGTATGGGGTCAGAAAGATTCTTTAAAAACGTCTCTTCTGCTCACCAAGTCGGAATTTATTTGATCAAAAATACAGTTATTATACAGAAATAGTTTTACAATTTCAAATAACTGTTTTTTATTGTAATTTATTGCAAAATGTAATTGATTGGTGGTTTCAGCATCATTATTCCAGTCTTCAGTGTCACGTGATCCTTCAGAAATCATTGGTTTTAGACTAGTTTATTTGTGGTATAAAACCCCTGCTGCCTCTTTCTCTGGAGTGAATGAAATATCCATGAATTGTTGAGTCACTGTCTTCAGCCACGGGCTCCTTGTGAAACTCAGAATCAAAGCGTTCAGTGTAAGAGCCCGATCATCCGTTCATCATGTTCTTATTAAGCCTGAAACCTGCTCTTTGCAGCCAACATCCCAATCAATGTTCCACACACACACACACACACACACACACGCTGCGAGGCGTCATAACAGAGTCTCTGGGCTCGATGCCACTGCTGAATATTTCATGTCAACAAACATGTCAGTAAGCGTATGGGACGACCAGGCAACAGGAACGACATGCAGACTCGAGCCGAGGACGAGAGCGAGAGTTTTCACACAGGCGGATCGCACAACAGATTCTCCTACATCAGTTGTGACAGTAGAACACCTGTTCATATCCACCTGATATATAAACTTTAAATAGGTATAGAAATGTGTAAGAACGGCACGCAACATGCGAGGTTACGCTTCATACAGCGGAGAGCAGCTCAGGTCATTTGACCTTGGGAGAATTTGATGAGAAATGTTTGAGTTTGTATTGAGATCACTGACTTGATAGGACAGTGTGAAACATGAGGAGAAGCATGCTTTTGCTCACCAAGGCTACATTTTTTTAAATCAAAAATACAGTAAAATCAGTAATATTGAGAAATATTTTTACAATTCCTTGTAGCTGTTTTCTATTTTAAGATATGTTGAAATGTAATTTATTTCTGTGATCAAAGCTGGATTTTCAGCCTCATTATTCCAGTCTTCAGTGTCACATGATCTTCAGAAATCATTCTAATATGTGGATTTGGTGCTCAATAAATATTTCCGATTATTATCAATGTTGAAAACAGTTGTGCTGCCGAATGTGTTTGTGGAAACCGTGATTTATTTATTTATTTATTTATAAAAAAAAATATTGGAGAATTTTGAGTTTATTTGGAATAGAAATCTTTTGAGACATTATAAAAGTGTTCACTTTAATGCATCCTTGCTGAATTAAAGTTTTTTTTTTTTTCAAACTGACCCAACATTGAGATTTCTGAACTTTGATTGCAGACTTGGTATAGAGCCGTTTGAGACATTGTTGAGTTTTCTTTTGAAACTCTCATTTGCATTAAATAGCATTCACAGTCAATTTTACTTTTATTTTACTTTCAGTTTTCCAACACTGACACACTTTGAAGAGGCCGATTTTTGATTAGGACGTAGAGGCCAGAGCATCTCAACACATCCCAGTGGTAACTTCTCATTTTTCCCATTTGATATTATTGCTGTTTTATTGCTGTTATTTTAATGTGCACAGAGTATGGGGTCAGAAAGATTCTTTAAAAACGTCTCTTCTGCTCACCAAGTCGGAATTTATTTGATCAAAAATACAGTTATTATACAGAAATAGTTTTACAATTTCAAATAACTGTTTTTTATTGTAATTTATTGCAAAATGTAATTGATTGGTGGTTTCAGCATCATTATTCCAGTCTTCAGTGTCACGTGATCCTTCAGAAATCATTGGTTTTAGACTAGTTTATTTGTGGTATAAAACCCCTGCTGCCTCTTTCTCTGGAGTGAATGAAATATCCATGAATTGTTGAGTCACTGTCTTCAGCCACGGGCTCCTTGTGAAACTCAGAATCAAAGCGTTCAGTGTAAGAGCCCGATCATCCGTTCATCATGTTCTTATTAAGCCTGAAACCTGCTCTTTGCAGCCAACATCCCAATCAATGTTCCACACACACACACACACACACACACACGCTGCGAGGCGTCATAACAGAGTCTCTGGGCTCGATGCCACTGCTGAATATTTCATGTCAACAAACATGTCAGTAAGCGTATGGGACGACCAGGCAACAGGAACGACATGCAGACTCGAGCCGAGGACGAGAGCGAGAGTTTTCACACAGGCGGATCGCACAACAGATTCTCCTACATCAGTTGTGACAGTAGAACACCTGTTCATATCCACCTGATATATAAACTTTAAATAGGTATAGAAATGTGTAAGAACGGCACGCAACATGCACGCTGTGTGCATATGTTCAAGTACTGTAAACAGACGTCACGATTTTACAAACCCTACCCATACAGTCATCGTACAACCATTAGTCTTGATAATTAGCTGTAGTTGTATGGCTATAAATAACCATTGAAACTGGCAGCACTGTAATTCTGCCTTTTTCTATCATGGGAAACCAACACACTTCATGTACTGTACATTCAAAAGGGGGTTTCCGCAGCAATGCCATAGATTGAAGAACCATTTTTGATTCCCAAAAGAACCTTTCAGTGAGCAGTTCCTAAAAGAACCATTTATTCCTTTAGTTTGAAGAACATTTTAATAATCTAAACAACCTTTTTCCCACTATAAAGAACCAATGGAAACATTCCATGGATGTTAAATGTTCTTCATTGAACCATCAAATTTTAAGAGTGTAGATTTATATAATATGCACATGCATAATGATGCAACAAAATCATTAAATTTTATTGGCCGCAATCTGAAAAGTAACTTATATCTTACAAATACAAATGAATCACTATGACTGCACAATTAGTTGCAAAAATAATTGAGATTATGGTTACAGCACTCCAGCTAGGTTTGCTGCCATTTACTCAAAATTGTATTTATTTATTTTTTATTTTATTTTATTTATTTTTTTAGTTCAGCATTGTAACCAATTGAAGCTTTAGAACCATAATAAATTAGATTAATAAGAGAATCATTTTGCACTATTCACAGTTTCATTTATTATAAAAGGAGCATTCAAATATGTTTCATGTTTTCTATGTAATTTATTAATTATTGTATAAGTTATTTTAATGTGCACTATACCATTAAATAGTTTGTTGTTGGTAAGATACCTTAAAAAAGTATCTTATGTTTACCAAGGCTGCATTTATTTGATCAAAAATACAGTAAAAACAGTAAAATTATGAAATATTACAATTTCAAATACAGTGGGGCAAAAAAGTATTTAGTCAGCCACCAATTGTGCAAGTTCTCCCACTTAAAAAGATGACAATTTCAAATAACTGTTTTCTATGTGAACATATGTTAAAAAGTAATTTATTTCTGTGTTCAAATCTGAATTTTCAGCATCATTACTCCAGTCTTCAGTGTCAAATATTCCCTCAGAAATCATTCTAATATGCTGATTTGCTGCTCAAGAAACATTTCTGATTATTATCAATTTTGAAAACAGTTGTGCTGCTTCAAATTTTTGTGGAAACTTTGACATTTTATTTTTCCTGATTCTTCGATGAATAGAAAGTTCAAAACGTCAGTATTTATTTGAAATAGAAATCTTCTGTAACATAAATGTTTCTGCTGTCCAGTTTGATCAATTTTATGCATCCTTGCTGAATAAAAGTACTATTATTTTTATTTGTAAAAATCGTACTGACCCCAAACAATGTCCATTGCTAGTCCTCTCAAAAACACTGGAAAGCATAAATCTTAAAATTTTGAGAAATTTGAAACGTTTGCTTTGGATTTGGATTTCAATATCATCTTGAAAACCGATGTATCAAAGTCATTAAACTAACAATGTTTCTGTCCCTTCACAGGCTGGATTCAAACCCGGGTCTTCTATATTATCATAAGTCCCCATTCAAAACCAAAGCATGCATGTGTAGCGTGTTCGTTTGAATAGCAAGTGCCCTTAATAGCGAGGGTCTCGGCTCTTAGCGTAAATTCTATCCGTGTAACAGTGATTCAGGGTTGACTGGATGCTGCTGCACACCGAGGCGCCCCGTGAAACCCAATCTCACGCCATAATTGGCAGCGATGGATCTTTAACAAGAGGGAGAGACGTCAAAATGAAATTACTCTTTCTGGTTGTGGCTGTGCATGATGGTCCTGTTGATTGTGAATTTTTTGTAAAGGCTACTTTCACACCTCATTGGATTTCAATTAGCAGGTGATAAGGGCCCTCATTGTCGCCGCTAACCGGCTGCACTCCCTGACATTTCACCAGCAGGGTGGAGAGAATTCATTTCCATCCCTTGCTTTTCCTCCTTTCTTCAGTTCTACGGCAGAGACATGACCAGTGACGACTGAGTACAGGAGCTCTGACAGCTCCATCACCTCCGGGAAATCCGGCGGCACTGCGGAATGTGCGGATGGACGGCTGCCATCTCAAACAAAGAGAGAGAATTATTACGCTCCGCATGATAAAATAATAACACGTATACAAATCTCCAGATAAACTGAGTCGGTGCTTCTGTTTCAAGGGAAATAACGATGTGGGATTGGCCCAATTACTCAAACAGAAGATTCAATTTAAATGTAAAATTATATCTGTTCGACGGCCCAGTGCGTGGCGTTTGAAGAGCTCCTCCAAAACACAAGCAGAAGTGGAATTCCTAATTAAATGCAACTCAGTGAAGGAGAAAAAACTATGCATTTACAAGCGCCGCTAACCAAAAATCCATCAACAGATGCTTTTCCTCAGAATAAAGATGAAGCTTCAGAATAGCGACGTGATTGGGAGAGAAGCGTCGCTGAATCTGACAGCAAGGTGAGAGGCAGATGGAATAGGTGGTCTGTAACCAGAACCTCACCAGCAGGATCCTGACAACGTCTAAAAATGCGATGAAACGAGGGGGAAAACGTATCCTGCCTCAAAGAACAACTAGAATGACAGATGTCTCGCTAAAATCAGCATCTGTACCCCAGATGTGTGGCAAATGAAAGGTCTTTTTGCGGGAGAAAACGAGCGGCAAGTGTTAAAACTCGTCCATGTTGATTTGGGTTTTTGGTCCCAATTCTTTAAAACTGCCACATGTAAAGGGGAATTGTGTTCATTGTTTGGTTTCTTGAGCAGGTCGGATCTCCTGCTCCAGATATTAAATGCAAAATATGCTTTGCTTGGTTGTTATCATTTTGTTTCGTGTCCCATTTTCACTTTCAATGATGACAATCAAAAAATAGTCCCAAACAATTGTCATAAAATGGCGTCACATTGGGACTGCTAGTTAGGACATGGCATAAAGACATTTTTAAAGCTATAGTTCACCCAAAAATGACATTTACTCATCCTCATGTCGTTCCAAACCTGTTTGGAATTTATTTATTTTGTGGAACACAAAAAAGGCCATCTGCATTAAATTCAAGATGCTGTCTAACCTGACAAAGGTCCATCGTCTGTTCATGGACGTTAACACAGCTAGTTATCGTTTTTGGTGTGAACAGGCCTTTATTCTGAATTTCATTACTTTTTTCAAAGAAATTTACGTCAGATAGTCTTGTGACTACTTGGAGATTTTTCCCCCTAAACCAATTGCAAACATGAAGTGAGGCTGTATTTTGCCAATTCTTTTAGTTAAAGGGGTCATATGACGTTGCTAAAAAGAACATTATTTTGTGTATTTGGTGTAATGAAATGTGTTTATGCGGTTTAAGGTTAAAAAAACACATTATTTTCCACATACTGTACATTATTGTTCCGGCTTGAGTGAGCGGAAGCGGGTGGGCTTGAGAACGGCGCGGCCAGCGGTCTTGCGGCAACCACATATGACGAGCCCGGGCTGGACTCCGCTTCGTCCACGGTGAAAGCCAATTCACAGCGCAAAGTTGTTGTATTTCCTCAGCAACCAGCACGGATCAGCTCCAGACATGACGAAGCGATATTGTCTTCTTTTAGAAGGCCAAACAAAGTAGTTTCGCTTTCATAACGAAACACAGCGTCTTCACGACATGGTGGCAACAACAATACAGTGAGAATAAAAGTTACGCCTTCTTTCTTTGTGTGAACATTCGGGCGGCGTTATGCAAATCTTCCCACGTCGTGACGTAGACATGTGGGGGGGCGTTTTAGAATGAGCCGTTTTAGGTAGGTGACTCAACTTTTTTTTTAATGTGGTTGACTCAACTTTTATAAAGTGAAAGTGAAAAAGTGTGAAAGTGACATGACATGGGGCCAAGTATGGTGAACCATACTAGGAATTAGTGCTCTGCATTTAACCCATCCAAAGTGCACACACACAGCAGTGAACACACACACGGAGCAGTGGGCAGCCATTTTTTGCTGCGGCGCCCGGGGAGCAGTTGGGGGTTCGGTGCCTTGCTCAAGGGCGCCTCAGTCGTGATATTGAAGGTGGGAGAGAGCTGTACATTCACTCCCCCCACCTACAATCCCTGCCGGTACGAGACTCGAACTCACAACCTTTGGGTTACGAGTTCGACTCTCTAACCATTAGGCCACGACTTCTAAAGAATATCTCTTTGGATTTGAGACTTTAGTCTTTGCAACTTTACAGATCTTCTTTATGCACCAAGAGCTTGTGACACTCCAAAGAGAAAGGAAAAATTAAAATCGCATCATATGACCCCTTTCAAATTTAGTAGCCAACAAGATTTTAGGCCAATCCCTGTTGGTCAAATATCAAAATAATGGTTTATATGTTCATATATTTTGAACAGATTATATTATTGAGTTAAATTGTTCAGATAAATAAAATAAAAAAACGAAATAATGGGTTGTTTGTATTGTTTGCTGCATTCAGAAAAAGTATGTACATTTTATTTATTGATGATTTGACCACAGGTAAGCTGTGCAGTTTTATCAGTGCTTTACAATGGCTTTAAATATGACTCAAAATTTATAGTCAGAAATATCTTATAAAGTCACATTTACTAAACCTGGGATTCCCAAACTTTTTTTGTCAGCTGAACCCTTTAAGCTAAAATACATTCTTGATTTTAAGTTAATATTTCAATAATTTAACAAAACATCTGCATGTTTCTCTGATGGTGTTTAATGGACACATGGCATGCAGGTAAACAAATAAAATGTTTAATCTTTTTTATTTATTTTGATTGTTTTTATTTTAAAAGAATTTATTTTCATTTTACATTTCAATGATTTAGTCAATCATTAGCTTTTCATCAACATTCAAACTCCAGTTTGGGGAACCCAGTAGTAAATATCGTTTGTCCTCTTGGTTCTTAGCTATTTTACTAGCTGTGTTGTTCATATTTTTTAGTAAGGCTAATACATTTTAAAGGTCTGAGTCAAGACTTTTCCAATGCGACTTTTCCATCAAAACACACAGGCGAAGGCTTGAGATTTGACTCTGACTGACTTGGAAAAAAATTGAGTGTGTGGTGGTCTAACCTGTCAGATTTCATTAGATTTCACTCTTATATAAAAAGTGCTGAACTAGCGCGTGTCGGGCTTCTGTAACAGGTACGGAATGATTCCCAAAGACCCGAGAAACATACTCCATTCCCTCTTACTCGAGCAGAGCGTGTCATATCACAAATCACTTTACGTCCCCTCCTCGTGTAAGGGCCCACACACACGCATTTACTGAAGCTCCATCAATTTGGTTGCGTCTCAAGTGTGGCTGCCTCTTGGACACGGTCATGCACATCAGCAAATGAGCAGCGGGAGTTTGGGAGTTTGACAATCTATCTAAAGCAGGAGATGAGGAGTGTGTGTGTGTGTGTGTGTGAGTTCAGGGTCATTCCAATTACAGAGTTCTCAGTCAGCGCTTGTCACCCCTGCGAGGAAGCCCTGGGCCTACAGGAAAAGTCTGCATAGTTGCACACTGTGTATGTGTGTGTGTGTGTGTGTGTGTGTGTGGTTATGCCCTAAGGAAGAGCCAATGAGCACCACTGCTACCCAACCACCTGCTGGAGGCGGATCCTTCCCGCTGGCACCCCGCCCACTCAGTCCCCACATTAGCATACCTGTTACCTCGACGCCCACTGCTAAAGAAGCGGTAAGTAGCAGCTGTGTGTTTACCTGCTGGTTAGTAAGGTTGTACATCATTCTAAACTGAATTAAGAACGCCTTTTAAAATTAAATTCAAAAATTCAAAAATCCTCAATTTGAATTGAGGCAGCAAATAGGATGCAGAGTTGCAATTTGAATTTGAATATAGGAAGTACAATAAACTGAATTGAATATCGAAGAAATATAAAAGCAAACTCTGAATTTTGACTTAAAACGTTTGGAAGGTTTTTTTTTGTTTTTTTTAAGTTTTAAAAATCTTAAAGATTAAAAGTGTATTTGTTGCATTGAATTTTTGAATTGCATTTCATTAAATTCTTCCTGTCATTCTAATTCAGTTCCTCAACTTAAATTTGAATAGAGGTATAATTGCAATTTGAAGTACAATTAAAATGAACTGAAATTCAAATAAATTCATACAGCTGTAGTTTTTAAATATTAAAGCAATCTTTGAATGTTGGTCTGACAAAGCCTTTTTTGGAAGTTCAAAAAAAGTTAAAAAAAATTGAAGTTTGTAGGTTTATTGGCCTTATGGCCTCATTGCATTTTCCTTCCTTGCATTTTTTTGTGTCATTCATATTCAGATCATCAGTTTGATTTGAAAACAGGATGCAGAAATGCAATTCAAATTTAAAAGCAAGAAGAAAACAATTAAAATGAATTGAAATTCAAAGAATTGGAAAAGCCATCTTTGAATGTTCACTTGAAAAACATTGTTTGAAAGTTTAAAAAGTTTTTTCAAAAAACTTAAAGTCTGAAGGATTGAATTGAAATGCAATAATTCTTCCTGTCATTCTAATTCAGTTCTTGACTTTGAATTGAATGAGAATTAAGGCAACAAAGGGATGCAGTTTTAATTTGAGTGTGCACAATTAGAATGTACTGAAATTCAAAAAATCTTACTTTTTAAAGTCAATTATTGAAATATATTAGGTGATTTATTAGTTTCTTAAGGTCTATCTATCTATCTATCTATCTATCTATCTATCTATCTATCTATCTATCTATCTATCTATCTATCTATCTATCTATCATCTATCTATCTACAGTGGGGCAAAAAAGTATTTAGTCAGCCACCAATTGTGCAAGTTCTCCCACTTAAAAAGATGAGAGAGGCCTGTAATTTTCATCATAGGTATACCTCAACTATGAGAGACAAAATGAGAAAAAAAAATCCAGAAAATCACATTGTAGGATTTTTAAAGAAATTATTTGCAAATTATGGTGGAAAATAAGTATTTGGTCAATAACAAAATTGCATCTCAATACTTTGTTATATACCCTTTGTTGGCAATGACAGAGGTCAAACGTTTTCTGTAAGTCTTCACAAGGTTGTCACACGCTGTTGCTGGTATTTTGGCCCATTCCTCCATGCAGATCTCCTCTAGAGCAGTAATGTTTTGGGGCTGTCGCTGTAAGGTTGTACATCATTCTAAACTGAATTAAGAACGCCTTTTAAAATTCAATTCAAAAATTCAAAAATCCTCAATTTGAATTGAGGCAGCAAATAGGATGCAGAGTTGCAATTTGAATTTGAATATAAGAAGTACAATAAACTGAATTGAATATCGAAGAAATATAAAAGCAAACTCTGAATTTTGACTTAAAACGTTTGGAAGGTTTTTTTTTGTTTTTTTTAAGTTTTAAAAATCTTAAAGATTAAAAGTGTATTTGTTGCATTGAATTTTTGAATTGCATTTCATTAAATTCTTCCTGTCATTCTAATTCAGTTCCTCAACTTAAATTTGAATAGAGGTATAATTGCAATTTGAAGTACAATTAAAATGAACTGAAATTCAAATAAATTCATACAGCTGTAGTTTTTAAATATTAAAACAATCTTTGAATGTTGGTCTGACAAAGCCTTTTTTGGAAGTTCAAAAAAAGTTCAAAAAAATTGAAGTTTGTAGGTTTATTGGCCTTATGGTCTCATTGCATTTTCCTTCCTTGCATTTTTTTGTGTCATTCATATTCAGATCATCAGTTTGATTTGAAAAGAGGATGCAGAAATGCAATTCAAATTTAAAAGCAAGAAGAAAACAATTAAAATGGATTGAAATTCAAAGAATTGGAAAAGCCATCTTTGAATGTTCACTTGAAAAACATTGTTTGAAAGTTTTTTCAAACAACTTAAAGTCTGAAGGATTGAATTGAAATGCAATAATTCTTCCTGTCATTCTAATTCAGTTCTTGACTTTGAATTGAATGAGAATTAAGGCAACAAAGGGATGCAGTTTTAATTTGAGTGTGCACAATTAGAATGTACTGAAATTCAAAAAATCTTACTTTTTAAAGTCAATTATTGAAATATATTAGGTGATTTATTAGTTTCTTAAGGTCTATCTATCTATCTATCTATCTATCTATCTATCTATCTATCTATCTATCTATCTATCTTCTATTTTTAAAGCTTACATAAACATGAATCTGACTTTTTAGATACATAGAAAGTGTGATTACAGACTCTATTTACGCTCTATCCTGTTATCTGTAGTGTAATAATCTGTATAGAGTGGAACATAAAAGTACACATTCTGTGATTAGCCATTTTATGTGACAATCTGATATCTGTTTCTTTTGTAAGTGGCCTGAATGTGGGCCATACCTTTTGCTGATATTCAAAATGACAATAAAAATTAGAGTTGGGACAATGTAAGAAGAAACAGCATATTGAATGCTGCAGTAGAGGGGAGAAACTGCTGGAGAGAGGAAGAAAAGAGGCCGTGTCATGTAAGACCAGGTCCTCGGGCGATGACTGGAACAGCTTTGTCACTGCGAGAGAAAAATCCTTCAGTTTAGAGTGAAAAACACACAGTATCAAGCACCTGGGAAGACGAATCTCCCCCGGCTCTGTCCAAACAGCGTAAATGTCTCTCGTTCCGCTCGGCTTCGTATGTTGTTTCCGCAGGGCTTTTTTCGCGCGGAAGTTGATCATGCTTTTTCTTGACCGAGTGTGAGATGGGTGAGGGGTCCGAGGGCCGACCGTTGATCACAGAGTGAACGGCTGACACTTCACAAGCCTCCCTCTGTTCCCAGCGTCCTCTTCAGTCGCCTGTCACTTTGTCTCTGTCAGAGCGAAGCGTCCCTGAGGCCTCTGGCTGCGGTAAAGCAAACACGTTCATGAATCTCTCCTCCAAAACAGGCACAGATCTCCTCCATACTCCATTATTTCGGGAAGCGGGAGCCGATAACCTCTCCTGAATGTGAAGCGGTGTTTCCGTGTGCATTACATGTTTTAATGCTCTGTTTTAGTCGTAAATGATTGCGAGGATGTCAGATACGAGACGATAGAACTTTATTAAACCCTTGAGGGAAATAAAAGCGTTACAGCAGATGAAATAACAGAGACAGAAGAATAAACAATTGGAAATGATGGATCAACATAAATACATCTATCTATCTATCTATCTATCTATCTATCTATCTATCTATCTATCTATCTATCTATCTATCTATCTATCTATCTATCTATCTATCTATCTATCTATCTATCTATCTATCTATCTGTCTATCTGTCTATCTGTCTATCTGTCTATCTGTCTGTCTGTCTGTCTGTGTGTGTCTGTCTGTC
>NW_015505782.1:629982-635397 GCF_001515645.1 Sinocyclocheilus grahami
CGTCCATCTCTCTGTCTGTCTGTCTATCTATCTATCTATCTATCTATCTATCGTCTGTCTGTCTGTCTGTCTATCCGTCCATCTCTCTGTCTGTCTGTCTATCTATCTATCTATCTATCTATCTATCGTCTGTCTGTCTGTCTGTCTATCCGTCCATCTCTCTGTCTGTCTGTCTATCTATCTATCTATCTATCTATCTATCGTCTGTCTGTCTGTCTGTCTATCCGTCCATCTCTCTGTCTGTCTGTCTATCTATCTATCTATCTATCTATCTATCATCTGTCTGTCTGTCTGTCTGTCTGTCTGTCTATCTATCTATCTATCGTCTGTTTGTCTGTCCGTCCGTCCGTCCTTCTATCTATCTATCTATCTATCTATCTATCTATCTATCTATCTATCTATCTATCTATCTATCTATCTATCTATCTATCTATCTATCTATCTATCTATCTATCTATCTATCTATCTATCTATCTATCTATCTATCTATCTATCTATCTATCTATCTATCTATCATCTCTCTGTCTGTCTGTCGATCCATCCATCCATCCATCCATCATCTATTTATTTTTCTTTCTTTCTTTCTCTGTCTGCATGTATCTATCTATAGGAGGTGTGCATGCGTGTATGAAGGGGTTGTGTTAATTCTTGTGAATGTGTGTGCAGGAGGTCGTGTCATATCTTTGCATACAGTATGCAGCTGTGTATGAGCATCTGCTCTGAATGCCCCATAAAAAACACAATATGAGTTGAAGATGGGCCATGTGCTTTTATAGCACACGGTATGATTTCTAATTCATAAGCCGTTTCCTTGTATTTGTCTTTTTGTAACTTGTAGCTTTTAGTGTGGAGTGCTCTAACCAAACACAGAGAACTCTCCAGAAGAGCCCAGAACGAGCTGCAGCAGCATCAAATATTTACACGCAGCATTTTGGACGGGAGGTTTTAAGCGCTGATACAGGCACAAAGCAGCCCAGAAGTGCATCACACCCTTTTATCTGTCACATCCACAACTGGATTTGAAAAATCAAATGCAATCAGATGGATCCAACCATGTGTGTGTATGTGGTGGGAAAGGGTGAGTGAGTGTGTTTATGTGAGTTTGTGGTTGGTTTTTAAACAAAGTCAACAACTGCTGATACTTTGGAAAAATACCTTCTTAAATGATAAAGCACTACAAACGTAATATGTATAGTCAGTGTAGGCTTGCTTTTACTGGAGATTGGAAACTATGAAATAAAACAAGAACACAAAAATATGCATTAGTGATAAACGTTTTAGGGCAGGGGTCACCAGACTCGGTCCTGGAGGCCCGGTGTCCTGCTGAGTTTAGCTCCAACTTGCCTCAACACACCTGCCTGGAAGTTTCTAGTATACCTAGCAAGACCTTGATTAGCTGGTTCAGGTGTGTTTGATTAGGGTTGGAGCTAAACTCTGCAGGACACCAGTCCTCCAGGACCAAGTTTGGTGACCCCTGTTTTAAGGTCTAGTACTATGTACTGCATACTGGGCAACAACCAATAATTTAAAAAATGCTCACAGAATACATACTGCATAAAAAAGTGTGTTGTTTATAGTACAGGTTTAGTGTGCTTTGTTTACACTCTTAAAAATAAAACTTTATTGACATCCGTGGTTCCATGAACAACTTTTAACAGCCATGGAATGTCTCCATTCCACAAAAAGCTCTTTATAGTGAAAAAAGGTTCTTTAGATCATTGAAATGTTCTTCACACTTAGAAAAAAAAGGTTCTTATGAAAACTGTTTGCTGAAAGGTTCTTTGGGGAACCAAATATGGTTCTTCTATTGTAAAACCTCTTTTTGGAACCTTTATTTTTTTTTCTTTAACCATTATAACCTTTATTACCTTTAACCTTTATTATTTATGGCACCTTTATTTCTTTTTTCTTTATTTAGAGTGTCTTTTATTTTGAAATTGTTCTTGTCATGACTTTGTTCATTTATCTCTGTCTAATAGTGTCTGGGTGTTTGTTTTTAGTCTCATTAAATCAGCATGTTTTCTTAGGGATTTACATATTTCTTCAGGTTGTGTGATTTGTTGCTGTATGATTGGTGAGTCTTTGGTTCCAATTATTCAAGTTCCCATGTTCTGGATTATTGCTTTTCTCTTTATTAATAGTAAAAGCTTCATTTTGGTCCTAAACCAGTACTGCTTCTGATAGTCAAACTAACATTTGGTAACATGCATGTTTTATAGAGTCTGGTTGAGCTATGTTGATTTTTAAAATCTAATTTTGGGCAAAGTGTTAAATGTTTTGGCAGGCCAATCAAATTATAATTTTTTTAAAATTTCCAACTTAATGAGTGCATTGCATTGTGGAATATAGTGTTCTTTGCAGTGTTCACTTGTGAATTGTAAAACTGTACATATATTTAATGCATGAAAAAAATTCAACTTAAACAGGATCATGCAGGAAGCTAATTGGTGTTGATCGTAAATGTTTACTTTATGTAGTTTGTGTCCATTTTATGAATTGTTGGTGTGTAGTTGTATAAAGCTTGTGTTTATAGGGATTTGCAAAAGAGAGACTGACAAACTCTTAAAGTAATAGTTCAAATGAACATTTTCTCATCCTCAGGCCACCCAAGATGTAGATGAGTTTGTTTCTTCATCAGCAGAACACATTTGGAGAAATGAGAATTCATTCAATTCAGATTTGCAGAAATGTAGTGTTACATTACATCTGCATTCCATCACTTGCTCACCATTGGATCTTCTGCAGTGAATGGGTGCCGTCAGAATGAGAATGAGAGACCAACCAGCAGATAAAACCATCACAATAATGCACAAGTAATCCACACCACTCCAGTCCATCAATTAAACAGTGCAAAACAGCTCTAAACGAGTATTTAATAATTTTTTTTAAATTTCCAACTTAATGAGTGCATTGCATTGTGGAATATAGTGTTCTTTGCAGTGTTCACTTGTGAATTGTAAAACTTAAAACAGGATCATGCAGGAAGCTAATTGGTGTTGATCGTAAATGTTTACTTTATGTAGTTTGTGTCCATTTTATGAATTGTTGGTGTGTAGTTGTATAAAGCTTGTGTTTATAGGGATTTGCAAAAGAGAGACTGACAAACTCTTAAAGTAATAGTTCAAATGAACATTTTCTCATCCTCAGGCCACCCAAGATGTAGATGAGTTTGTTTCTTCATCAGCAGAACACATTTGGAGAAATGAGAATTCATTCAATTCAGATTTGCAGAAATGTAGTGTTACATTACATCTGCATTCCATCACTTGCTCACCATTGGATCTTCTGCAGTGAATGGGTGCCGTCAGAATGAGAATGAGAGACCAACCAGCAGATAAAACCATCACAATAATGCACAAGTAATCCACACCACTCCAGTCCATCAATTAAACAGTGCAAAACAGCTCTAAACGAGTATTTCAGTGAATTTTAATGTCAGAGGACAACAGTAAATTGACTTTTTTTTACTGGAGAAAGCGTTATTATGGATTATGGACTTATATTTTTGCCAGAAGACATTAATTGATGAAATGAAGTGGTGTGCATATTAGCTGTTTGGACTCTCATTCTGACGGCACCCATTCACTGCAGAGGATCCACTGGTGAGCAAGAGATGTAATGCTGCATTTCTTCAAATCTGATGAAGAAACAAACTCATCTACTGTACATCTTAGGTGACCTGAGGGTGAGTAATTTCATTTTTCATTGAATAATTTAAATTTTTGGGGTAAACTATTCCTTTAAGTAGCAGCTTCCCAAGACGGCAGCGTTAGTTGCTAAATAAGAGGATTTACAACAGACTGCATTTATAATCTTGTTTTTACTTATTCCATTTGTAAATATTAAAAATGCACTGGCATTTATGTTTATGTACCGTTAACTTGATACCTTTGCTGCTTTTAAAAGCACATTCAAAAAAGCATAATTATTAATATAGATATGTTACTTGGTTATTCATTAGTAAAATTCATGCTTTCTATGTTTTGAAAAGCTGCTTCTGGTGCATGTTGTACATACAAAGCAGAGGAGGCAGCACACTTAAAGGATCTAAATCAAAGCCTCTTGTTTCCAAATAGCCTTTTTTCCAGCTTGACATCAAGGTTACAGGTAAAGCGCAGTCCGTCCGCTCTCACGCAGGTGTTAAGTGGTCCTGAGGTCTGGCGCCTCGAGCGTCCGGGGGAAATCGATCTTCTTAATATGTCTGCTCGCGCCAAATGACTTTTGACAGGACTGTTCAGTCAGGGAAATAATCAGTCACGTAGAGAAATGAAATCATGGCAGTGGGTTAAATTCTCCCTCTCTTTCTCTCAGTGTGGATCTGGGCTCGGTCAGGAGGGAACACGCCGGATCAGAGATAATGGCCCTGTCTGGACTTGCTTCAGCCCGGTTGACGGACACCTTCAGCTACCTGGAGCAGTCATGCCTCAAAGAGCCCATTCCCTCAGCGCCCGCTTGATCTCTTTGTATCTCTTTATCGCTCTTGAAATTTCTCTCTCGATCATTCGCTTTCTTTTATCCTCCTCCTCCCTCTTTATCGTGCTGAAAAACCCAAACTAGACCAGCTAGTTCAACTGGAGACCACCTTGAAGTGCCAGTTAATGTCATGCCCATTCTGTGTGGAAATTTCTAAAATAATACAATTATTTCAATAATAACAATAATTGTTTTCAAACAGGTCGCCCTCCTTCTGTCTTGCATTTGTTTGGACAAAACAAGTAGTCCCATCCAGAAAATGGTACCTGAAATCTGATATATATATATGAGTTCATGGATTTTTAGGTGAAAAAAAGCATCATTGGTGGATAATTTTGGCAATATTCGCTCAAAAACTGAGGTGCATTAGAATGTACACTCTAAAAAATGCTGGGTTAAATACAACCCAGCGCTGGGTAAAATATGGACAAACCCAGCTATTTGACAGCGGTTGGGTAACTACCTAGAAGGTTGGGTTAAACATTTAACCCAACCGCTGGGTCAAAACAACCCAGTTGCTGGGTTTGTCCATATTTCACCCAGCGCTGGGTTGTATTTAACCAAGCTTTTTTTAGAGTGTATCCCACAATGCAGTGCATTCAACTTAATTCAATAATGTAACGAGGTCATGTGACAGTGTAGCAGTTCACTATGTAATGATATATTATTTCAATAAATTATTATTTAATTGTTTTCAAACAGGTTTCCATCATTCTGTCTTCCATTGTTTGAACAAAAGGACTAACCACAAACTCAAAAAATGTAAGGTATTTTATTTATTTATTGATATTTTAATATATTGTATTTTATTTTACATATACAGTTTTTATTTATTTATATTGAAGTATTTTAATAATATGTGCGCACACACACACACACACACACACACACACATACACATATATATATATATATATATATATATATATATATATATATATA
>NW_015505782.1:635872-639979 GCF_001515645.1 Sinocyclocheilus grahami
TATAATTAATTAAATAATAGGTATTTTATTTTATGTATTCATTTGTTCATATTAAGGCATTTCGCTTTTTAAAGGTAATTTTATTTGTTTATTATTTATTTATTTATTTTATTGTTTTTAATATATGTAAAAGTATTTCATTTATTTCAAGGTCATGTAACAAACATTACTTTTAGGTTTGGTGTCACTAGTGGTGCAGAAAAGACACACTGCAGCTTCAAAACCATCTTAAAATTTAAGCTGGTCCAAACTGGTCTATATTTGTTTCTTTTTCTTCTCTTTTTTTCCAACAGGATCTTTCTCTCTCCGTCTCGCTCTTCCTCCCTCAAGCTGTACAGGGACATTAGTTTGGTGATGATGGCAATGGAGGTCTTGGGAGGCTAATAGCTTTTCCAGGTAAATAAATCCCCATAGTTCATAATTAGCTATTAGCATGCGTGTCAAGTGTTTGCTCTGAGCGCAGGTCACGTGTCTCTTGTATTTACATCACAGAGGTTTTCACTGTTAGTACAGTTAGTAGCAGGGCTTTGGTTTGTGAGCTGAGGTTATTCATGCAGTTGCAGTGCATTCAACTTAATTAAATAATGTAACGAGGTCATGTGACAGTGTAGCAGTTCACTATGTAATGATATATTATTTCAATAAATTATTATTTAATTGTTTTCAAACAGGTTTCCATCATTCTGTCTTCCATTGTTTGAACAAAAGGACTAACCACAAACTCAAAAAATGTAAGGTATTTTATTTATTTATTGATATTTTAATATATTGTATTTTATTTTACATATACAGTTTTTATTTATTTATATTGAAGTATTTTAATAATATGTGCGCACACACACACACACACACACACACACACATACACATATATATATATATATATATATATATATATATATATATATATAATTAATTAAATAATAGGTATTTTATTTTATGTATTCATTTGTTCATATTAAGGCATTTCGCTTTTTAAAGGTAATTTTATTTGTTTATTATTTATTTATTTATTTTATTGTTTTTAATATATGTAAAAGTATTTCATTTATTTCAAGGTCATGTAACAAACATTACTTTTAGGTTTGGTGTCACTAGTGGTGCAGAAAAGACACACTGCAGCTTCAAAACCATCTTAAAATTTAAGCTGGTCCAAACTGGTCTATATTTGTTTCTTTTTCTTTCTCTTTTTTCCAACAGGATCTTTCTCTCTCCGTCTCGCTCTTCCTCCCTCAAGCTGTACAGGGACATTAGTTTGGTGATGATGGCAATGGAGGTCTTGGGAGGCTAATAGCTTTTCCAGGTAAATAAATCCCCATAGTTCATAATTAGCTATTAGCATGCGTGTCAAGTGTTTGCTCTGAGCGCAGGTCACGTGTCTCTTGTATTTACATCACAGAGGTTTTCACTGTTAGTACGGCACGCAGGGCTTTGGTTTGTGAGCTGAGGTTATTCATGCAGTTAAGCATTTTAACACACACATGCTAATCTGAACTATCCTAACACAGATGAGTTAGGGAAGGGAAGTTGTGATCCATATTCCGATTCTGGGTTTTAAAAGCTGTAATGTGGGGAAAAGGTGATTCAGATTCTGGTTTTATTAATTTAAAAAATAGCATCCGGTTCCAGGTTTTAGAAAGTTTATGGGGAAAAGGGAGTCCAATTCTGGGTTTTAGAAGATTTGTGGAAAAAAGTGATTTTGATTCTGGGTTTAAAAAGCTTTTTTGTGAAAAAAAGTGTTTATAATTCCGGGTTTTATCATTTTTGTTAAAATTAATATTGTGGAGAAAAAAGCACCCATTTCCAGGGTTTAGAAGCTGTATTGTGGAAAAGGTTTTAGATTGTGGATTTTGGAAGCTTTATTGTAAAAAAAAACAAACAAACAACAAAAAGTGATTCCGATTCCAGGTTTTGAAAGCTGGTAAAAATGGTATCTGATTCTGTGTATTAGAAGCCTTATTGTGGAAAAAAAGTGATTCCAATTCCAGGTCTTAGAAAGTTTATGGGGAAAAGTGATTCCGGTTTTAGTTTTTAGAAGTTTTATTGTGGAAAAAAGTGATTCTGATTCCAGGTTTTAGAAGATTTGTGGAAAAAAAGTGATTTTGATTCTGGGTTTAAAAAACTTTTTTGTGAAAAGAAGAGTTTCTAATTCCGGGTTTGATCATTTTTGTTAAAATTAATATTGTGAAGAAAAAAGCACCCATTTCCAGGTTTTAGAAGCTGTATTGTGGAAAAGGTTTTAGATTGTGGATTTTGGAAGCTTTATTATAAAAAAACAAACAAACAACAAAAACTGATTCCAATTCCAGGTTTTGAAAGCTGGTAAAAACGGTATCCGATATCCGATATCCGGTATCCGATAGAAAAAAAGTGTTTCCGATTCTGGGTTTTAGAAGCTTTTTTTGTGGAAAAAAAGTGATTCCAATTCCAGGTCTTAGAAAGTTTACGGGGAAAACTGATTCCGGTTTTAGTTTTTAGAAGCTTTATTGTGGAAAGAAGTGATTCTGATTCCAGGTTTTAGAAGGTTTGTGGAAAAAAGTGACTCCAATTCCAGGTTTAAGAAGCTCTTTGTAGAAAATGTGATTCCATTTCCGGGTTTTAGAAACTTTGTGGGGGAAAAAAATCATTTCAGTTCTGGGTTTTATAAGCTTTATTGTCGCAAAAATAGTGCCGATTCTGGGTTTTAAAAGCTTAATTTTGGAAAAAAGTTTCCGATACCTGGTTTTTAGAAGATTTTTGTGGAAAAAAAACAATTAATCTGGGTTTTATAAGCTTTATTGTGGAAAAAGATAGCATTCGTCTTCAATAACTGGCAGACTGAGTGGTGAATTTGCTAAATATTTGCATGTGGTAACTTTAATGGTGTTTAAATTAAGAACTTGTCTGTGCAAACGCCTCCTTTCTATGTAAATAAGACTTATTTTTGAAGAAAGTCATTGTTTGACTGCCAGTGTTAACTTTGTTCTATTTGTCACCTGGTTTCAACTGGATTTCCTTTAGACACTATCAGCAGGCGCTGTTCATATTAGTGAATCTCTCGAGTATGTAGACGGACATATGGAAAGATGGCATCGTGCCCCTCAGGAATGCATATCTGGAAATATTCGATCCACAGAGGAGACTAAACTGTGTAAGCTTGCAGAGCGTGAGATGTTTGAATAAAGTGGTGAATGTGTGTCACTACCGAACCAGTGGCATCATGCGTCAGCTGATAACACGAGGCTGTGAGATGCACATCGCTCAAGACAAACAGTTCTCGTGACAGGCCTTTAAAGCGGCTCTCGCGGGACTCTAGCGATCCTACATCTCCTCTGTCAGAGTGCTGGCTGCCGGCTGAGATTAGCTCTTTGCCTTATTTAAAACTAGTGGATATTCCGATTGCCTAATTACTCAAAACGATCCCTGTGCAATTAAGCAGCTCTGGCAGCCACCCAGACTGGAGCAGCTTACCAGAGTAAACACTGAGAACCGCGGTACACGCTCAAGCTAGATGCTAATTGAATTTTGCTATTTACATTTACGTTTGTGTTTTTGGCAGCCCCTTTCCAGCCAAAGAGACTTACAAAAAAAGAGCATTTCTTGTGTTAATGGCAATTACCAAAGGACACAAATAACTGTTGAGGCAATAACACATGTGCCAAGAGAAACACTAGAACACAAATGGGTGTTGGTTCTGCAATTAGGGGAACCTTTCTGACATCTTTTTTATTTATTTAATTTTTAACATGCAATTGAAGCCAATGCTTTTTTTATGTGCAGTTTAAGTAAGGATTTAAAAATGAAATACAAGCACTGCATTTATTTATTTTAAGTAAGGTTTTGTGCCTTTTTAAAATATATGCTATTTAAGGAAACATTGTAAATTTGTCCTTTTAATACAATTTAAGCAACGATTTTAAAATGTATATAATTAAATATATTTTTGTAAAAAAAAAAAAAATTTTTTTGTCTTTTTAAATGCAATTAAACTTAAGGACACATTTTTATTTCTGCAATTTTCAGCTTTTTAAAAAATGCTATTTAGGCATGGATTTGTGTGTTTTCTTTTAAAACAATTTACACACAGTTTTAATATATATATATATATATATATATATATATATATAT